>NC_068360.1:37492917-37677917 GCF_020536995.1 Dreissena polymorpha
TTGTCAAATTTTGGTGAGAGATTTAAATGTTGATGAGAGATTTTATGAAAACCATACAATTTTCATTATTGAATATATTCTATAAAAATAAAAGAACAGTTGTTAATAAGCTGATTTTGGGGAAGACGTTGGGCTTGTTGTATTGGAGAAAAAAAAGTGAGTGGTAAAGTTTTTTTCGGGGAAACATTTTACTCATCTTTACCATATATCAGAAGACAGATAATGAACACACAATTTGATTAATGAATTAAAATGTGTGAAAATAATCACGATGTTGTACATAAACTGTTACAAATTACAGTACTACACACACATATTTACAAAATTAGACTTCATATAGCTTCGCAGGCACTATGAATATGATAAGAAAACTCACTATCAATAAGAACATAATCAAATAAAGACCTTGACCTTGTTTCAAATAAATGTGTGCATGATTCAACCTAACCCATCATCAATATAGGTATTCCTATCACTTAAATAGTCAATCAAACGAATGTTACCGTTCTGTATCATGCTATCTAATATTTTGGTTGAACCCATCGTCTGCGTGTATTTATCGACTTTATTTCGGTATCACCGTCAAGTGATTGTGTACATCATAATTAAAAATAAGGGAATTCCCTGATGTTTGTTGCGCAATACACAGTCACGTGACAGGGTATTCCTCAACCGGAAGTTGACATAAATAGCCTCTCTTGATCAATAAACGACGTTGTTACAAGCACGCTTCAAGTCAATGATCTGCAAAGGTGGGTGATGTGCGCACGCATTTCTTTGTCATTTCCGGAAAGCTACAACCAAAACCAGAATAAGCGATACACGATAGTCGTTCGTTAAATGGAAACATTTCGGAGCGTTGCTTGTTTTGCTGAATCAGTCTATGACTTGGTACGATTGCTTTTCGGACGCGAATCTACAATTTTTACTGCTGCAGATTTGAGTGCGAGATTTTCTCTCATTAAGTCAATTTGTGTGCGAGATCTGTCATTTTTGTGCAAGATATCGCGGAAATCGCGCCTCAAAATGATCCCTGAGCCTATATATGTATGTAGACCTATGACAATGCTGTTTATATAGATAAAAAGGTATTTTTTGCAGTACACGGCTAACTTAACTGCACACTTACATTATTACCGGAGAATCTGGTCCTGTATCTTGCTGGGGTGTACCTGCTCCTCAGTCATAATCTGTGTCTTCAGCATGTTGCCCAGATTATCTGTAGTCTGGGCCTCCAGCATGTTGCCCAGATTATCTGTAGTCTGGCCTCCAGCATGTTCTCCAGATTATCTGTAGTCTGGGCCTCCAGCATTTCGTCCAGATTGTCTGTAGTCTGGGCCTCCAGTATGTTCTCCAGATTGTCTGTAGTCTGAGCCTCCAGCGTGTTCTCCAGATTGTCTTTAGTCTGGACCTCCAGCATTTCGTCCAGATTGTCTGTAGTCTGGATCTCCAGCATTTCGTCCAGATTGTCTGTAGTCTGGATCTCCAGCATGTTCTCCAGATTGTCTGTAGTCTGGGTCTCCAGCATGTTCTCCAGATTGTCTATAGTCTGGGCATCCCGCACGTTTTCCAGATTGTCTGTAGTCTGGGCCTCCAGAATTAACTCCAGATTGTCTGTAGTCTGGGCCTCCAGCATGTTCTCCAGATTGTCTGTAGTCTGGGCCTCCAGCATGTTCTCCAGATTATATGTAGTCTGGGTCTCCAGCGGGTTCTCCAGATTATCTGTAGTCTGGGCCTCCTGTATGTTCTCCAGATTGTCTGTAGTCTGGGCCTCCAGCATGTTCTCCAGATTATCTGTAGTCTGGGTCTCCAGCATGTTCTCCAGAATATCTGTAGTCTGGCCCTCCAGCATGTTCTCCAGATTATCTGTAGTCTGGGCCTCCTTCATGTTCTCCAGATTATCTGTAGTCTGGGCTTCCAGCATTTCGTCCAGATTATCTGTAGTCTGGGCCTCCTGCATGTTCTCCAGATTGTCTGTAGCCTCTGCCTCCAGCATGTTCTCCAGATTGTCTGTAGTCTGGGCCTCCAGTGTGTTGTCCAGATTGTCTGTAGTCTGGGCCTCCTGCATGTTCTCCAGATTATCTGTAGTCTGGGCCTCCAGCATTTCGTCCAGATTATCTGTAGTCTGGGCCTCCTGCATGTTCTCCAGATTGTCTGTAGCCTCTGCCTCCAGCATGTTCTCCAGATTGTCTGTAGTCTGGGCCTCCAGTGTGTTCTCCAGATTGTCTGTAGTCTGGGCCTCCTGCATGTTCTCCAGATTATCTGTAGTCTGGGCCTCCAGCATTTCGTCCAGATTATCTGTAGTCTGGGCCTCCTGCATGTTCTCCAGATTGTCTGTAGTCTGGGCCTCCAGCATGTTCTCCAGATTATCTGTAGTCTGGGCCTCCAGCGTGTTGTCCAGATTGTCTGTAGTCTGGGCCTCCTTCATGTTCTTCAGATTGTCTGTAGTCTGGGCCTCCAGCATGTTCTCCAGATTGTCAGTAGCGGCCACCAATTCTTAAATATTTTTTTTATAAAATTATCGCAAATGGTGACAATGTCAACAGACAGCATGAGCACTGCAATGTATCCACATAAATATTAACAATAGGGCCCAAAGGGCCCTGGGTCGCTCACCTTAGGAAAAGGTCAAAGGTCACAGTGGAGCCATTTACAGAGGACCACTAATGTTGTCCACCAAATATTGGTAGAGGACCTCTAGATGATGTTATACATCGAATTAATATGAAAGCTCTGGGACTTGTAGTTTCAGACAAGAAGATTTTTTAAAATTGAATTTTGAAAACCTAATCTTTGACCCCGTGACCTACTTATGCAACCAGTCAGAACCATTTGAACAATTCTGCTAGGGGACCACCCAGGGATCATTCTTTTTGAGTTTGGACAAATTCCTATTAGCGGTCAAGAGAAGAAGACTTTCGTTTGAAGTTTTCCTTATATAATTCAATGTAAAATTGTGACCCCCAGGGCGGGGTCAATTTTATCCCCAGGGGCATATTTGAACAATCTTGGTAGAGAACCTCTAGATGATGCTATAAACCAAATATCAAAGCTCTGGGCCTTGTAGTTTTAGACAAGCAGATTTTTGAAAATTGCATTTTGAAAACCTATTTTTTGACCCTGTGACCTATTTATGCAACCAATCAGAACTATCTGAACAACTTTGGTAGGGTACCACCTACGGACCATTCCTGTGAAGTTTGGTCAAAATCCAATGAGCAGTTTCAGAGGAGATGTTTAAGTAAAAAATTTGATGCACAACGGACGACGGACAAAGGCCGGTCACAATAGCTCACCCTGAGCACTTTGTTGGAGTTATGCTCCGGATAAAATTGTTTTGGACGGGCGGACGAAGGGCATTTCTAATATACCCCTTGCCTTTGGCGGGGGGATAAATAAACTTTTTCAACATGAACTGAAAATAAACTCACAGACACTATTGCATGGTTTCATCTTATCTCGTTTTTGAAACATAACAAAATTCAATGATTTTTTTTTCAATAAAACCGAAAAGGATAATTAGAATATAGAACAATGATGTAGCTATAATTCAAAATATGCAAAATATCACCTTTAACTTAATCTTGAGATTTTATTTAATGGTATATTGATTTTGTGCCTACTTTAAGCAGCGTAAATATACAGCAGGAATTATCATACCTCAATACCTACAACATTATGGGATATTTCATTTTTTGTCTAAGATTTAAACCATGCAACAATGCATTCAACAGCATGAACTGTGTTTACCTGTGTCAGCTTTTCTCTGTAAATTTATAAAAATTTTATTAGCCAGTTCTAAAGGCGGATGCTAGGTAGTTTCCAACAATCATATTTCATGTAGTTGTGCTTAAAGGGAGATGTGCCGGGTCAAGCAGGTTTTCTCTGTAAAATCATGAACAGATCGATTTTTGTAACACTTATGTGTACTTTTCACTAAACTCTACACTTCAAACCCTCCAGGAGGAAGTTTTCAATTATTTTACCGGACCTGAAAACAATCCGCTGAAGAAATCCCTATACAAAAATACATTCTACATTAAGTGATCATTCTATATTTAGCTCATCGCTGAGCTTACTATTCATGGTGGCCCAGGCATTTTGAAACAAATGGCGACGTCGATAGTCAGCAAGGTACACCGAATGCGTATTTTGGGTGAAGTGATCACATGACAATCCAAAAACCACCACAGCTTTACGTGGGAAATACAAAAATAGCTAACCTATGCGCGTCGCATAGGATAGAAAACACCATTTATATATCTTTTTTTGATAAAATATTGGTTTGAAATATTTCGGGTGTAAATCAATATTTGAGCTTCAAATAATGATATTCAACTGACCCTTTTCACAAATCTGTTCCATTTATCAATCCTGCACATCTCCCTTTAAAGCCATATGTCAATGGACTTTGAAAACATCTGAGGTGGTACTTGGCATGCAAACTTTAACATAAGTGGTTATGCCGACGTGGACACCTACACTCGGGTGACTAGTATAGCTCTCCTTATTCTTCGAATAATTGAGCTAAAAAAATGACATTTTGTGTTCTATTGTGTAATAGAACTATGTGGGGCACAATGATATGTTTACTTTGTAAATAAATAGTAATTTCTGTCAAGTAAATAGATTTCAAATCATAAATGTTTATGAAAACAAATGGCATAAAACAAAAAGAAGTGTTCAATTTGCTTCTTAGAAACGACAGAAATGAAACAATGAAACAAACTGAGCCTACTTTCTCAATGTGAGTCTGTTGTATGAGCCTGAATCTCAGATCGTGGGTCATTTCTATATATCCTTCCATCTTCAGAAGAGAAAAAAAGAGTAACAAGCTCTGAGTGTACATACCTCCCAAGGCAAATCCTTAATGCCGTAATCATACAGTAACTCTTCACCTTGTGGAATATCTTTAGCAGCAAACAAGCAAAGATATGGCCTTTTGTTGAACTCCAGGGTTTTCATAACACAATTTCTACCTTTACCACCGTGGTTCACCAGACGACCTAGCCGAGGCCCAACATCTAATTCACTAGTAGCATCCATACTATATAAATGAAAATTGTTTTAAAAATAAGAATTCTTCCAATCACCTGTGCTCAAATTGGCACATTTGGGAGATTATTATCCTAGTGGTCAAAATGTTGTGGAAAAAATTGACTTCAATCACTTTCTAGCAGATATTAACTGGTAGAATATTTTTTTAAAATTTCTTTTTTTGTTCTGAATATTGCGTTATTCAACTTTAAAAGTTATTTTTATTACAACTTCTAACATACTTACCACCACCCTTTCCTTTTATATTGGAAGAAGTATCTAAACACGGATGGTTCACGTTCTTCACGTTCTTCCCCTTCTCTTTCTGTTATCAGTTCGCCGGGATAAATCATTAAGAAATCTCCTTTTGTTCTATTTATTGTTGTTCTAACACCAAGACCTATCAAGCAAAACAAAAACAAAAACAATTATATAAACAAGAGGACCATGAAAGCCCTACATCACTTACCCAAGAACACTGCTCTAGTTTAATCAAATTCAAAGGCAAATATTACACATGGTTTTACTACAACTTGACTTACTTTTTGACACTCAGTTTGGTACTTACTTTGACCAAAGACCTATAAACTATAAGGATACGCAACTTCTATATAGAAATAGAACAAATATCGTAAAACTTCACAAGGCAGAACGAGACTGCGAGAACGGAAATACTCAGATGTTTACACTGGCCGCCATTTTGTATTAACACATGATTGGTCGCTAAAATATTTTACAATTTTGTTTCAACATTGCTTATATGATCTGACAAAACTTCTCCCTGATTTGCAAGTGTAGTGAGAGCCCTTTAGTTTAATTTACTTTAATTTCTCTGTCTACACTCTCTGGATAACAATTTTCAAGTGTCTGAACAGCCAAAATAGAAAATGTATGAGTTTGAAGACGACATGTCTTCTATGTATTATAGTTAAGATTTTTGGCCTGTCTAGAGATGTATGGTGGCCAATGTATATACATGTACACAGTTTGTTTTGTCTAAAATATGTTCCAGTTTATTGATAACATAAATCAAAATTTAATACCTTTTGGTGGTATATGTTCAATAACAAAATCTTTGAGGTCCTCCCCTGAATCAATGCAGTCTGCTGCCACATTCTCCTGTTTCTTTCTTCTTGGTCTCATTTCCTGAATATATTAAATAATGTTTTTTCCACAAGCAGTCTTCTGACTAACCAACTATATACATATATAATATATATATAAACAGAAATATCGTCAGAAACGGGGTATCTGTATCAAACCATAATCTGGGTTGTCTATGTATACTAAGATATGTGGTAAGTTATGGGTCCTCAATTTCAATATTAACCCTTGCTGCGAGGTTCTATAAAGGTACGGGATATATAGAGTACCCCCGCTAAAATGAATGCCATTTCTATACACTATCGGACCTACTACAAGCTTTAATATGGTATGACGGTTTATAATCCAAAGATTTTGCAGTTGTTTAAATTGACTGAAAATAAATTTCATTAATAAACCGTGTTATGGATGGACAGGGGTAACATACATGGGTAAAAGTTCAGAAAAGTGAAAATACTGAAATTTCAAGCTGGGGGCCGCAGGGCCCCCGGTGGGTACAGGGCAACGCCCTGGCTGGGGGTTCAGGGGGCCGGAGGCCCCCGGAAGTTCCTGGATTTTAGCATATCGGAGTGCAATCTGAGGCCTTTAAATATACTTAAACACTGATAATATTCTCTACATTTTGAAGGTGAAATAGATGACAACACTACAAATCAAAGGTTCAAAAGTTAGAAAAGCAGAAAGTTGATCTACACAATGTCAATTTATTTTCACAATCAGTAACTGTAAGATGAGAAAGTTACTAATCACCCAAAGTCCCTTAAAATTGACAGGATCTCAAAAATATCTACTGAATTGTGTCTAGGAATGATTTTTCTTTTCAAAAACACTTTTTGTTTTATCAAAATCTGTCAATGCAATCAGAAACAGCAAAGAGTTTCACAAAATTCTGCGTAAAATTTCACCATGACATTCCTGACGTCCACGGACGGATGCACGAAACCGGTAGTTTTTAGCAAATTTTCACTAATTCCTTCCCGAAAATATCCAAAAGCCACATACCTTCGAAAGATATGTCCATTCTCTTTCGATATGATGCGGTTACAACATCGAGCATCGGACACACAATTCACATTTGCGATATTAACAATAAATATTCACTGTTTGACGTTTGGAGTCGGCCATTACTTTTTCTAATGGGAGTAAATAAATAACGTAATCCCATTGGTTGTCAAAATTAATTCGATTGATTCGGCAATTATCATTGTTTTCTTAACCAATGGGATGACGTTATTTATTTACTCTGTTTAGTGAAGATAACAACAACAATTTGACCTGCCGGTCCTTGGACGTCAGGAATGTCATGGTGAAATTTAACGCAGAATTACCACCCCCCCTCAATTTTCTCCTCGAATTTATGCGATTTGGAAAAACGGCCCTGACGAAGATCGGAAATACGGAATTCCGTCATAATACGGAAATCTTTTATCCATGAACATATGAAAGACTGATCGTGACATTTCAACTACATGATTTCACGATTCGAAAACAAGGAAGAATCGTGAAATTGTGAAATCATGAAATTCTGAAAAGAAATAGCTAAATCACGAATGAATGAAATCGAGAAATTACGAAATTTTGAAGTGAAATTGTGAAATCATGAAGTTGTAAAGTTTTGGAGAGAATTTTGTCAACAAAACTTCACTATTTCACGATTTCGTGATTTCACTCCAAAACTTTACGATTTCGTGATTTCACAATTTCGTGATTTCATTATTTCTTTCAAAAACTTCTTCTTAAGCACATGCCTACATTGCAATCATCCATTTTCAAAATGGCGGAACTTCCTGAAACCCGTAATTATTTAGAGGTTAATAAACAGCTACAGTGTGCCGTATTTAGTAACATATGTAATGTTCATTTATATACACTGCCAATATGATCCTTTTTAACAATCACTCTGTGAAATATGTAATGATATATACCCCATAAAACATGAAAATACAGAATGTATTTTATATACCCAATAAAACTTATATACAACTGCTTGAACTTGTGAGGTTTATATAGGTTAAGAAGATGTTTGCATCACTTGATGACCACAGATGAAGGATAAAAATTGTGTGCACACCTAATCTAACCTAGCAAATAACTGGACCTCTCTAATGAGAACATACTCCTTACCACATACACACTAAAGAAACTACACTTTACTGAAGATCATTATTCCATCTCAAAAATAAAGCATTCCATCTCATGTATACACATAATATTAATAAACCAATAGCAATAAGTGTCAACAACACAAAACTTAAGATAATAAGATGCACATTCTGAAATATTGCAGAATCCATGCTGAATTCACAATGGCTGTAAAACCACTTCCTGTTTGCTTACAAAGACCCCATAATTACAAAGACCCAACAAAGCAGCATTATATATATTTAATTTTATGTTCTTATATAGACCCCATATTAAATATAGGCCTCACAAGAAAGGTCTGAAAACGACGGGCACCCCGCAGATCACGGTATGTAGTTGTATCATAAATTGAACATGTTAAAATACACAGTAGCTCCAGTTGCCTAAAGTAGAAAATTATAGAAAGTCATAAAAAATATACACCTCAATAAATTTGGCACACAAGTGAAAATTTGTGTACATGTTAAAAGGCTTAAGTAACTGAACTAACCGTTAAAATTGCACCATTTCCACGACTGTTTACAACTGTTAAAATTGCCCGAGATTTTTGCATGCATGTAAATACAGTACAGCTCGCAATGATTGTATGTATTTTGCGCTTACTAAGTGATCCAGGTTTCAAGTTACATTATGTAATGGATCGTTTTGTATGTACATTAACTTTGTTAAAGTGTCTGGGGAACACTCTCTCTCTCTCTCTCCTCTCTCTCTCTCTCTCTCTCTCTCTCTCTCTCCTCTCTCTCTCTCTCTCTCTCTCTCTCTCTCTCTCTCTCTCTCTCTCTCTCTCTCTCTCTCTCTCTCTCTCTCTCTGGGTCTCTCTATCTCTGGGTCTCTCTCTCTCTCTTACTCACTCTCGTAAGTAATATAATTTTCACATTGACTTAAAACTGGTAATCAAGTATGACCAAACTCTCTCTCTCTCCCTCTCTCTCTCTCTTGATGACAGAAGAGGTGGGAGGGGAATATGCCGATTCGTCTTTGTTTCTAGAGAGTCTGCAACTGACTGCAATACATAACTTAACATAACATATTCTTTATTAGCATAATGCATTTACAATACGTAAAGCCAACATGTAAACAACAATACATTAAGATACAGTGATAAGTGTTATTTGCCTGGAAGAATTAAATTGAATTTCGGATTTTGAGAGATATTTACCTACATCTATTAGCATTCTTCTATTCTGACTGGACATTAAACCTATAAATTTCTGTTATGTCGTGAATACACAAAAATAGTGTTTAAAATATATTTGTCATACTTTGGGCACAAAATATCACAGACACTAAATTCTTATATCTTAATCGGCCATATTTAAGACTGCTAATCATAGTTAAGACAGGGGTATAGCCAGGGATCAGGAAAATGCCGGTTTTATCGGTTTTTGACCGATTTTGGTCGTACTGGACCGATTGCAAATTGAGATTTATCATAAAAATCGGTCCGGATTTCACAGACAGGTGTGACATTCTACACACTTACCAGTACATTTATCTCCGCAGTCCCGAGATTAATCCGCTAATTGATATCCCCATGTCAAAAAATGCCCGAGGCGATCATAAATTAGGGGAATTAACAATGTAAACAATTGGGCACGCTTGATTGAGAAGTACAAGTGACACACTTGTTCCACGAAAACCGATTATTATTTACCACATTCGGTCCAGTATTAAATGATGCATGGTAGATTGTGAATATTAAAGGAGTATTATTTTGTTGAATATGATAATATTTCTTGCTTTCTTTGCAAATACTACATGTTTTATTGACATTGAACAACTTAATTGGTCATTAATCAAATCATCAAATGGGAGTCTTATAGAGTTCAAAAACAAATAGAGCTCATTCTATCTACCTTCTAAACCGATTGGACATTTCTTTCTAAAATAATTAATAAGACCAACAATTCTAAAACAAAATAAGATGTTTTTAATGTGATTTCAAATAAAAGGCCTATTTTCACATCACATCAAACATAATGTATTGTTCCATGCATGAAAGATTTAGAGAATATAGTCTTTTTTGGAGGGGGTGGGGGGTGCGGGGCGAAGAGGTATCAGAGGGTTTCGGCCGTCTCTCGGACCGATTGGGATTCGGAGATTTCCTGATCCCTGGGTATAGATGTCTTAAAAAGAGATTTAAGAATTTTACTAAGACTGTTATTATGCCTGTTATTTTTCGTGAAACGCAACACAAATAAAGGCAGTTAATTTAAGCCTGTAACTTGTAAGTAAGACTGTTATGGAGTTAAGAACAATAATGGACTTAAGAATGTTCGTGAAACCGGGGCCCGGGGTCGTAAGGTTGGTTTACCATGTCGTTTAAAAAACAATTAAAACTAAATGTAAAGTAGGTGAGGCTTTCCCCGATTTAAGTAGCACCTATTGTCATATTACGACAATATCAATGAATCTTTGTTAGTCTATGGTACCATTTTTATTGCTTCCGTGATTTTTTTTGGAAACAGTTCCTAGTAGGCGGCACCTCTAGTCTCAATAATGAACCGTGAACGAAGCTTTTTTCATCATTTGGACATTTATCGTGCTTCGCTACGTCTCAAGTCTATCGTGATTTTTATGTTACAAAAGTTCCGATCGACCGACTGTGTTCTTTTAACTTGCGATATTTCATATTCAAAAGGACTGACAAATAAATGGAAAGCAGAAATACATACATGAAAAAAAATTGAATCGTCTCAGCCCACACGAGTATCCGATACACCTCTTATAAGCGAGTTATCTGTCAATTAACATCGATGAAGCTCAAAATTAGCTTTCGACTTCGATTTTGTTTACGACCGCGGCGAGATTCTCGCGAGAACATACGTCATCGTATTACGTAGTACAGTATGGGGAAAATGTACGCGTCTTATCCAAAATTGAGTTACAAGTACTAAATTTATCTTTTATATAATTAATGATTGATCTCTCTTCACATACAGATTAGGAAAAGGTGTTTTCGTAAACCAGCCTTTTAAGCACAGTCCGTAATGATTTCTTTTTTCAAATGATTCATATGTACTTCATTGTTTTAGATATAAAAACGGTCATATCATTCCTAAGAGTTGCGCCAGTATCAGCCAATGTGGTCCACTAAGTCTGAAAGAAGCCCAATTCAGCTTTCCATACATGTTTCACTATAGAGAAAAAAAGACGGCTTTTCCTCAAATATATCTTCCCGTTTTTATGACAAAATGTTTAACAACAGTCGAATTCCACAAATAAATCCATCGTTTCAAAAAAGTAAGAACAAAAATATAGAATCAAATAAAGACAATACGGATCAAATTATTTTAGTCATAGTATATTATCAAATGCTCACAAATATTTTAAGACGGTTATACGCGTACACTATTATTTACAGTGATATGTGGAATTTGAGTGTCGGCCTACTTCTCGGACCGTGTGACGTAGCTCGTTGCTATTCGGATGTTTCGGACTTCTACCTCCACATTTTTTTGCACTTTTTATGTGTGTGATTTAAATCAAAGTTTTGGATATTAATACAATTGTGACATTCTTGAAACATCACACATCGGAAGATAAATGGTTGAGCTCCAAATCGGTATGTTTGATTTCACATTCCATTGCATATTAATGAAGTTATAGGCCGTCAAACGTGCGCAGAAAATCTGTGCGGAAAAATCTAACGTAAAAATCACGATGGACTCTGGACTCGAAGGCGTCAGTCAATATGGTGCCCGGAAAAAAGCCCCTCGGAAAAAAGCCCCTTCCACCAATTTTGCCAGTGCGGAAAAAAAGCCCCTTCATCGATTTGCCAGTGCGGAAAAAAGCCCCTTCGTCGTTTTGCCAGTGCGGAAAAAAGCCCCTTCGTCGTTTTGCCAGTGCGGAAAAAAGCCCCTTCCAAATGATTATGTTTAGAGCGGTAAAAATCCCCTTAGAAACCATAGAGTAAATTTACTTTTTTCAAACAGACTGGGACACAAAAAAGTAACATGTGAACGAAAATTATCATATTGTATTATATTTATTATGACAAGCAAAACTACAAATGATGAAACATATTTCAAATATCTTACATATCTACATTACATCAAAAAATATCACTGTAAAATGTCACTCGTAGTCTCTTCACCGAAGACGGATGTTGTGTCCAACAGTATCTAGGAACTCACCCATTGTCTTCCTTCCGGAGCTGTACTGCTGGCAAAGGGTCTGCAGCGTCTTCGTGTGGAGTTGTCTTCTTCTCTTATGTTTTGTCACAGTCTTTCCTTGTCTAAAGCGGAGCACATCGGCCTCTACCATTGTAGCGTCCCGTTGAACACACACAACAGCTGTCCAGAGGGAAGGATTAGCATGACCCACCAGCTTCGCGAACCCACTGTTCCACTCCTCACAGACGTTGTTTGTACGTTCTTTGCCGCTCAGGGTACTGTCGAGCACGTTCCATGTGGCGGATGGGAAACGTGGCCCAGTCCTCCTGAACTTAATACGGCCTTTTTTAGGCCGGCCGCCTTTAAATGAAGGTCTTTAACATTTTTCGCAATGTTTGTTGATTGGAAAAGGCATGTTTTTAATGAATATGATTTGTTTGTCAATAGTGTGGAAATTTATATAATAGACATACCGCTCCAAGTATAATAATCATTTGGAAGGGGCTTTTTTCCGCACGGGTAAAATTGGTGGAAGGGGCTTTTTTCCGCACTGGCAAAACGACGAAGGGGCTTTTTTCCGCTCTGGCAAAACGACGAAGGGGCTTTTTTCCGCACTGGCAAATTGATGAAGGGGCTTTTTTCCGCACTGGCAAAAATTGGTGGAAGGGGCTTTTTTCCGAGGGGCTTTTTTCCGGGAATCAGTCAATATAGCAATAGCCTTCGAGACCAGAAATCTGGACTAGCGGCACCTCATGAGGTTTTAGACGGCGGATTTCTGCCGGCTACTTCTGAAAGCCCTAAGTTTCAAACAGTTTATAATAATTGTTCAACATTCCCACGGGATACCTTTATTGGATCTATGATGCTTCAAACTGTATGTAAATGTAATGTAAAATGTTAATCACCCTGCCTCTTAGTCTCAATAATGAACCGTGAACGAAGCTTTTTCATCATTTGGACATGTATCGTGCTTCGCTATGTCTCAAGTCCATCGTGATTTTTATGTTACAAAAATTCCGAACGACCGACTAAGTGCTTTTACCTTGCGATATTTCATGTTCTAAGGGACTGACAAAAAAGCGGAAACCTGAAATACATACATGGATGATTTTTGAATGGTCTCAGCCCACACAAGTATCCGAAACACCTCTTATAAGCGAGTTATTTATCAATTATTACAGCAATTTGGGTTAAAACTGTTTTGTTGTTCCCACAAAATACGTCATAGATCTGAGAAATTCCTGGGGAACCCCGTGTGACGTAGTAGACTGGAAACCGGTCTTTCGTCTATCGAATGTGGTGGAACATAATGGAGCCAGTAGACAGCGGGGGACCAGCTTAGTGAACACGTACTTGGTCATTTCGAATGTTTCGGACTTCTACCTCAACATTTTTTTGCACTTTTTATATGTCTGATTAAAATCAAAAGTTTGGATATTAATACAATAGCGACATATAAACTTCACAGATTGACAGATAAATGGTTAAACTCCAAATCGGTATGTTTGAATTCATATACCATTCAATATTAATGAAGTTATAGGCCGTCAAACGTGCGCAGAAAATCTGTGCGGAGAAATCTAACGTAAAAATCACGATGGACTCTGGACTCGAAGGCGTCAGTCAATATAGCAATAGCCTTCGAGACCAGAAATCCGGACTACCTGCCTCTCTGCCACTCTGGCAAATAATAGCCACTAATCGAAAGAGATTATTAAATTTCCCTCTGCATAATAACTGAACAGCTGAATACACGTATTATTTACAACAATAAATTAGTTGAAAACTAGTTTAAAAGCGAGTTTACAGTCTAAGTAAGATAGCTAAAAACAACTTAAAAACCGTTTGCAATATCAATAAGACTTCATGTGTGATTGTGAGACAATCGTTGGTGATTTGGAACTACAGCATATTTTAACTGTGCTACGCAAGGTTTCATAAAACAAACAATTGTGTGTTCAATTTACCTTGAAATACATCATTACTGAGTACTGTAGATCTATTAATTTTCAATATCACATGTAACACCCGTTAACTGCCGCCATTTTCTGATCTTCGTGTTCTATATCACTTCACGCGCTTTAACTGCGGGGCATACATAAAATTGCGGGTTCTATGCAAGCGTCTAGATGATGTAGAGATGGGTTCTTTACTGACCTGGAGTAGGGGAGACAACTCTATTTTAATTTCAATTTAAGACCGACTTGCGCGTAATTGCTATAGGATGCTTCCAGTATGAAAGTTAACACATTTAAGGCGCACATATTTTGCGGGTTCTTATATAGATCCCATATTAAATATAGGCCCCACAAGAAAGGTCTGAAAACGACGGGCACCCCGCAAATCACGGTATGTATTGATATATATATATATATATATATATATATATATATATATATATATATATATATATATATATATATATATATATATATTACATTGGAAAAAATGAACCCCATATTGGATTAAACTTAAACTAAATAACACATGACACATAATGAGAAAAACAGAATCATCCTGTCCTCTGACCTAGCTACGCCTATGCGGTCGGGTATTTGACAACAAGTCGTGGTTCTTTTCTCTGATAGATTGGATAGGATTAATAAATCCCTGTAGCACAGATGCAAATAATAATAATTATAATAATAATAATAATAATAATAATAAATAATGATAATAATAATAATTATAATAATAATAATAATAATAATAATAATAATAATAATAATAATAATAATAATAATAAGGATAATAATAATCATCATCATCATCATAATAATCATCATCATCATAATACTAATACTAATACCAATACTACTAATAATACTACTACTAATACTACTACTACTACTACTACTACTACTACTACTACTACTACTACTACTACTAATAATAATAATAATAATAATAATAATAATAACAATAATAATAATAATCACCATCATAATAATAATAATAATAATAATAATAAACGAAATACAATGAATATCAATGGAGATATGATGAGCGCAAAATTTCACAAATACCCAGTACAAAATAATATATGATTGGAGAACGATAAAACATAAAATCAACAATGTCCAACAGCATCAAAGTAACAAATATTATGGTTACCTATAGGTTTTCAATTGAAGCCTACACAAATGGATAATATGTTTAAGTGCAACTGATTGTCAATCTGCGGTGTTTAATGTATGTGTGAGGTGTGCTGTGCAGGAAGGCAGGAATATAGGTTAGATATATCTATGTAATATTCAACTAAACAGTATTATATACGCTACACATAATTACCGTATTTACTGTTACTATGTCTGAAGTATATACATCCTTAAATTATATCTCCACCCTACGACATATTTCCCCCTCTTTACAAATGACGTCCCGACATTTTGCAGGAATTGTAAGACGAACGCGCTCGCGTTAAACGCGAGATTGAACGCACGTTTCATACAACAAACGGTTAATGAATGTATTATGCACAAGCTAGTTAGTGTCATATACTGAAGACATGTCGCAATCGCATATACGATTATTTATCGGCATAGCCGAAATTTAAAATATATTTCTATTAAAATAAATGTACACTTAATAACAAGATACAATACACATAAGTAATGCAATAAGTTAAAAATGGACATTTAACTAAACTTTACATAAGCAGACACAATACAAATCAGTATTATACTGCACAATATACATTAATAAAATTAAAATAAAACTAAAGCACTTAAATGAACTAGATCGGCTGACTGTAACATTTTTAACACAAAACATTCTTAAACGCATTAAACGTCAACGTGAACTTTACATTTTACAATTCTACTATTTATATTTACATTTGATAGTGTCCACTTGTTTGCCACAGCGGCACACGTTGGTTTTTCGACCACCTTCTTGGTACCGGATGTATCTCCGATGGGACTTCATCGTCGATTCGAATTCCCATCGCTGAGGAATCACATACTTCGTTGTGCTTGGTATTTTATTCTCCACGACCGACTTCGTTGGTTAATCCTTTGGCAGACCTAGAGGTAACAGGAGGTTGCGATGCAGCCTGCAAACACGTCTTGCTCGTGAGTCATCTCTCCGCACGTCATAGACAGGAATGTCCGGATGGGATGATCAACAACAAGGTACGGTTCGTTTTCCCACATGCCCGATATCTTGTGTTTTCCGAAAACTGCTCCGTTGCGAACAAACCCAAAATCACCTGGAACAATCTTTGCTGCGTGCTTCTTCCTTAGTGTCAATGTTCATCATGCAACGACTAAAATAAATCGTTAATTAACAATTAAGGCAACACAAGTTGGTACTATTGCCGTCCAAAAAGAACGCCGTTACGATACAATACGCCATCCCTAAGTTTCAGTTTATCCCAATCGCGCTGATACTTATTAACCTCTGATATGTTGCTCGGAGCCGGCTATGAAGGTGGTCTATAAGTATGGATATTACGGGATTTTTCAACTCGGCATATATCCAATCCTTGGAACTCAGTGCGTTTGCTAACAAAACATCATTAGGAAGATCTTTAAAGAAAACCGGTTGAATTCTTCTGTACGGTATCTTGAATGGTTATTCATTCCGGAGTTGTATCTTATGTTTAGCGGCGTCCTATATCTAAACTTGATTTCGGAAATAAAGCATCCAATTTTTCAAGCAAATTGTAAACTTTGGCTTTTTTTCGTCTGTTAACTTGGATTCATCAAGGTCTACTTCATATTTCTGTTTAATATGGTTATCTGTACATTTTTGTTTCTTTTTCAGATCCTGCGACATGGTTTGTAGTTGCAATTAGCGCTTGCAATATAGGTGCTTCACGCGAGACGGTTACCTCATTTAGCTGACATTGTTTTGCTTTATTTTTAATAGGTCGTGCTGTCACGTTGCATACGTGTACAGGTATCCTTGATGTCTTTTCAAATGTGTTGATACGTAAAACTAAAGGGCGAATGATGGCGCTGTGGCATTGTATGTCTTCTATTGACTAGCTTACAGCTTCATTTATAATTCCATGTGTTTCTGTAAAAGCCTGTCACGGTTCTGCTTTCACCAGAATGCCATGCTATAGGCTTAGTAGCGGTAACTATGTCAATATCTGCATTAACAGACATAAATCCAGCTTCCCATATGTCATTGATTGCTGAACGTTTAGCAACATATTTTAATTCTCTTAATACATTATTTAGGAGAAAAACATGTGCCGTGCCGTGATAGTCTTTTACTGGAACTATAGGTTAGATAGTTTAAATTGGCTAATCAGTACACTCCGTTTCAATATCTGAAAATATATATCCAGAGTATGTAATTCTACTTACATTTGCACATTTCAATTCAAGACCAAAGTCAACAAAAGTGTTCAATATAGGCGTTGGTGACATGCTTTCGTAACAAACATTCACGACTATCATTTATTCATTCAACGACGTTTCACTGCAGTGTAAAATACCCCGTCAAGAAAAAAAGATGTAGGTTTATTGTAACCACTAATACACTAGGGTATTTATTATATCGAATTTACATCTGACGTACATCAAGTCAGTTCCGCCTCCACTCACAAATGTGTGTAAATAAATTATTTTAATACAATTTAAACAATACAGTAAAAGTGCTATAAAACTTATGAAATCTTTGTTAACTTAACGTATACTATATTCATACAACTGGATAACAATTATATAACCGAAGTAATAAATGACTTACAGGTATTTTTAACGTATTATTTATAATGAACGAAATACATCTACCCTAGACATTGACTTAACCTTGACTCCCTTATTTTTACTTAATGTTTTACATCTAACGGTGACCAAATTTGGTTAGTGACCAAGAATGTGGTAATTAATGGCCATAATTCTGGGCACCAGTTACCAAAATTGGCCGGTCACGTGAATAACCAAACATAATGACCAAGAAATGGTTCGATACATGACGTCACTTATCAAACAACATACCAAAACGACAAAATGGCGCCTTATTTAGAAACAAATGATGACACTAAGTATAACAAATGGATTAACTTTGAATTGATACATCTTGATGTTAATTACTGGACTTTGAAAGTGACCTTGTGGAAAGGAAATTTACAAGAATTCCATTTAAAAAATGGCTGCCAAAATAACTGTTAAATACTGGAATACACCAAGAAAAGAAAACTCCTAAACATGGATTGCATCTAAGGTTGGTTTTCTTATGTGTGTTTGCTGTGCGTCTCGTCTTCTTAATGTATAGCTCATCGGTTGTCAATTAGTTAATGATCATAAATAAAAGACCACCATGCATAATTTAGGTAATTTAGCTAAATTCAGTATATTTGGTCTTATGAGGCATTTTAAATAATTTGAAAGCATACACGCCATGTCTGAAAACAGATTTCGCTATCACAAGTTCATCGTTGTTGGTATCACGTTTGCAAACACAATTGACAGCTATTAACATTGAAATTCAAGAACTTTTATTCAGGTTAATATGTTTATACATATAAAAATAATACAAATAATTGTGCATACTAGTATAAAAGTAGTACATTTGATATTGTACATTAACACAACTGCTAATTTCGGATGTTCTATGAAACTGAAAAGACTAGAGAGAAGACGAGATGTGTTAAAAAAATGGTGGATATATCTTATCTAAGCATAACCATAGTACCAGTCTGGCTCTGTCGAATCTATCAGTACTCAGCACGGCAATGTTAAAATCAAGAGAGATTTGCGATAACATAGCAAATATAATCCATACTTTTAAATCATCCCACCCGGATTTTTTTTTAAAGAAGCAGCAGACTCGAATTAATTTGAACAACAATCGCAAAAAGTAGGTTCTTTTGGGTACGCTTTGCATTTCTACAAACACATTGGTAAACGTGTACCATTCAAACAAACAAAGAATTAAACCAAAGACACAACATGTTTCACAAATAACCCGTGTGGATAAAAAAACAAACTTTAGTAGTTAGCGACGTAGACTTCAATTTTTCATTTTATTACTAAAAAAACAAAAATAATTCCGCAAGCACACATTTTTAATATGGTTTAATAATTTAATGTAAGAAATTAGTTGATTTTATATTTGCCTTGCTATTGGACTGAATTCAGCAGAATCAGAACAACGATCGTATACCTTTATAACATCATATTTCAGTGTTAACAGCATCAAAGAAGTATTCAATTATGAAATAACATATGTTTGACTAATAATGCAACTCTCCTATTCACACTGTCGACGTCGATACTCGTAGCATCAAAAGTCCACTCTATCTGTTTAGTATCAAGAGTTCCGACTAAACTTCGGAAGCATCAATCACAAACGAAATACAATTTTACCTCTAAATGACGTTAATTCAGAACTGTGTTTTTTATTCATTTTAAAACATATATTGTATACATACATGTATTTCATTTGCAGACAATGATTCTAACAGAGTATACAAAAATATGCCTTATAATTTGTTTAGACCTTGGTTGTATAATTTCTATCATAGACAACAGTATGTTTTTTGTTATAAGATTTAAAAAAGGAAAAACAATAGTAGAAGGGATATAGGAAATGATAAGCTAACATAAAGTGAAAGGTATATAAGTGGACAAGCTTATGAAAATTTAATTTGATTCTATTTGTTTTCAAAAATATGCAATGTATCATTACTGAGGGCTATTTCTTTCTTAATCTGAATCTTTAGTTTTAGGCTATGCATTAAACAATTAAAATTTGGTATTTGTTTTCTGTATTTCATGTTAAATATTAAATATTTCATTAATATAAGGATAACATTCACAACATTATTACCGTCTATTGATTTTAGTGTGTTAATTCCAAAACTAACACTTAAGAAGGATATTTTAACGTTAAGTTGTTGTTGGCAAAGAAAGGATGTCAACTGATTCCAGATAAGTTGGATGTATTTGCACTCCCAAAACAGATGTTCTATAGTTTCGATATTTTCACCGCAGAAATCACATAAATTAGAGTTGCATAATTTGCATTAAAAAATATATTTATTGGTCTCGGTTATGCGATTTATGTATTTGAACTGACAGTTTCTAAGTGTGATGTCGATTGTTGTTTTGTAAGACATTAGAAATATTTCTTTCCAGTTCAATTCATGCTCTTGGAATATATTTTGCCATTTTATCTGGGATTTGGATGGTTCGTTTATGATATTATTTATTTGTATTTTGTATAATAGTTTGTTCGGTTTTTGTTTTGTTGTGAGTTTTTCGAGAAATGTTGTTCTAATGTTTTGTGTGTTGTTTGTATTTATTATTTATTAAAGATTTTATATGTGATGGAATACTTTTTATTAGCGAGTAATACATTAGGAAGTCAGGGATTTCATACAAGAAGCATATATTATCAAAGGAATAAAAATCGTTTATTCGGTAATCAAATAATTGATCGACGTATTTAATGCTCTTTTTAAACCAGTCTTTATAAAAAAGTGCTATTATTTGCGTTTATGCTTTTATTATTCCATAAAATTGTATTATCATTGCTTTTTTGTTGTAACATATTTGTGACTTGACTCCATGCTGAAAGTATATTAGATATAAATATATTTGTTTTTGCGATGTCAAGTATTAGAGACTCGCTAATGTTACATTCACAAATTAAAGAGCCACCATATTTGGCTAGTGTTTTTTGACAAAACAATGCCCATTGACTCTTATATGTGGTATCTAATATACGTTTGACCCAACTGGATTTGATTGAATTTATGAAAGAATAGATGTCAGTCAGTTAAAGACCTCCAAGCTCTACAGGTTGAATTTATTGTATTCGTTTTATTTTGTCGGGTTTGCCATCCCATAAGAAGTCAAAAATAGACGTTTTAATATCATCAATGATTGTATTATCTGGGTTTGGAAGAACAGTTGGTACATATATTAATTTTGGTAGTGCAAAGGTTTTTTATACAGTTATTTTTTCAATTAAGGTTAGTTTTCGGTGTTGCCATGATTTTAGACAGTTTTTGAATGCTTGTAGTCTGGGTATTATGTTTTTCAATATTGTTTCATTTTAATTGTTTGTGAATGTTATGCCTAACGTCGATGCCTCTTTTGATGTCCAATGAAAGTTCATTTCTGTTTTGAGATGGATGTTTGTGTGCCTATAATATAATGAAACTTAATATTGTGACCCGTATTATGAACTCGTTTTCTGACTGTATTGTATTATATCTCAAATGTTCATCTTTATTTAAATCAAATGATATTATCATGTATTTTGCATACGTTTTACCAGAAGGGTCCCCTATATATGACTCACCAAATGATAAGAATGGTATATCGATTGTATTCTCTAATTTAGAAGAGTTAAAACTCCTATACCCAAACGCATCGATATTTTTAGCAGGTGATTTTAATGCAAGAACGAGAGATGTTATAGATTATATACAATATGACAATTTAGATTACATTTTTGGAGAAGTCGATTACGAAGGTAGTTTATTCGACATACAACGAGCAAACAAAGATAAATTTCGGATAAACAATTTTGGCAGATCTCTAGTAAATTTGTGCTGTGTTTTTGATACTCATATTTTAAACGGACGATTTCCAGGAGATAAAGATGGTAAATTTACGTGTATCTCAAACGATGGAGCTAGTGTGGTTGATTATATGATTGCATCATCTGAATTGTTCGATCATATTAACGACTTTCAAGTGCTTAACCGTGGCGAATCCGATCATTTTCCGATTACATGTCATATGTATACGACGTATATTGATGACATAAATAATGTCAGTAATAACCAAGGTAAATTATCGTATCTTAAAAAGTATAAATGGGGGAGTAAATTTGAACATGTCTTTCTAGATCGCTTAAAAAGTTTGTTTGATAAAAACAGCCAAGCATTGATTAACATTATAAATGAAAACATTAACGGAGCTATTGATAAAATTACGTCATTTTATCACGAAGCTGGCGAAGTCATGTCACAGTCTCCGAGGAAGAAAGACGAACAACCGAAATGGTGGGACGAAAATTGTAACTTTCTTAAAATGCAGAAATATAAGTATTAACGGAAATTTCGGCTTTCCTACTCATTAATTGATCTAAGGGAATACAAAAATCGCAAAAACACATTTAAAAATTACTGCAATAACAACATGCGGGAATTCCAAACAGAAAACAGAAGGGAACTTATTAATAACCGCAATAACCCAAATTATTTGTGGACAAAAATTAAACAAGCAAAACAAAACATATGCACTGACATAAGTATAAGTCCAAATGATTGGCGAAATTATTTCTCTGATTAACTATATGATTATAACGCACCACCCATTTTATTGGACGATATAGCTGTAGATCCTGCTTCTTATACAATATCCCTTAATTCACCAATCATTTTATCAGAAGTCAAAGATGCCATTAGAAAACTGAAAAATGGCAAAAGCTGTGGTATAGACGGCATCCCATCAGAATATTATAAATATACTTTTGACATTTTTGGCACCATATCTTGTTAAGATTTTTAACAACATTTTTGAAACCAACGAATTCCCGAATTCATGGGGGAAAAGTATTATCTGTCCTATTCATAAATCAGGACCAACACATATGCCAGAAAACTATCGTGGAATATAACTTACAAATACAATGTATAAAATCTTCACGGGTGTCATTAATAAACGATTGTACAAATGGGAAGAAACCAACAATAAAATTGATGAATCACAGTCAGGCTTTCGTACTGGTTTCTCAGCTATCGATAATATATTCTGTCTACAAGCTATAGCTCAAAAATATCTGTCAAAAAAGGGAGGTAGATTTTATTGTTTATACATTGACTTCCGGAAAGCCTTCGATAAAATCAATCATCATGTACTCTTCCAGTCCATACAAAGAAAAGCCATACATGGACATTTTTTAAATGTTTTACTCAATATGTATACATCGCTGTATTCATGCGTTAACATTCAAAATCCGCAATTCCAACCCGACGGACACTCTTTGTTTTCACATGTAAGCATAACATAATTTTTAAATGCAATATTGGAACCAGGCAAGGTGATAAAACCAGTCCAACGATTTTTACATTATATATCGATGAATTATCTACGATGTTACGAGAGAAATGTGGAAATTAAATATTCATTACTAATGAAATCAGCGACATTATATGTCTAATGTTCGCCGATGATGTTGCTAGCTGTGCCGAAACAGCAATTAAATTACAACAGCAATTAAATGTTATTGACGAATTTTGTGCTTTAACTGGAATGGAAATTAATCTACAAAAAACAGAAATAATTGTATTTAGGAACGGTGGACCTTTTAGACATTACGAACATTGGAGTTTTCGGGGCACACGAATAAATACTACATCTATTTATAAATACATGGGGTTAATGTTTACACCAAAATTATCTTGGAGCGCTACACATGAAAAACTAAGTGCACAAGCACAAAAAGCAATTTTTTCTATTTACAACTATACAAAATCATTTGGATATTTCCCGACTAAAGAATTATTTATATTATTTGATAGTATGATCAAACCAATTCTATGTTATGGATCACAAATATGGGGTTACGAGTATATCGACTCAATTGAAGTTGTTCATAACAAATTTTGTAAACGAATTTTGCATGTTAAAAAACCAACTAACACATGTCTTGTTCATGGTGAATGCGGACGTCTCCCATTATGTGTTACCTACTTTGTCAATTTTTTAAAATATTGGTGTACGTTACTAACTATGCCTAATCATAGATACCCTAAACAATGTTATATAATGTTAAAAGGACTTGGTGACTCCGGAAGAAAATGTTGGGCTTCAGAAGTCTGAACAATGCTTTTCCGTTATGGATATGGAAATGTATGGATAAGTCAAGAAATTGGTGATGTTAATTTATTCATTAGACACTTTCGCCAACGTATTATTGATTGTTATACTCAAAACTGGCAAAGTGATAAAAATAATTCTTCTCGCTGTCACCATTACATGTATTACAAAACAATGCTAAATACTGAAAGATATCTTACCTTAGAAAACATACCATATAAACATAAACTTGCATTTTCTAAATTTAGATGTTCTAATCACAAATTAAATATTGAGATTGGTAGACAATCAAATATCCCATTTGATGATAGACTATGTTATTTTTGTCTGGATAACAATAATATACGTGTTATTGATTGTGAATTTCATGCGTTTTTCTATTGTTTTAAACACACAGACATCCGTACCCAATATCTTTTTAATTAGTTCCATGGGGGATGTTCAATATCTGGTTTTTATTCATTAATGGGATCAAATAATGATAAAATTATCCATAAAGTCGCAAGTGTTGTATACCATCTGTTAAACAACATCAATTCATAACTTTGTATTTATATGTATATCAACACGTGAAACAACATCAATTTGTATGTATTTATTTATTTATATAAAAATGTATAATTAAATATGTATAGAAATAGTTACAAGGCAACTATGTGATTGTATAAAATTTGTGTATATTGTGTATTTTTGGGCCGGTGGCCTGTATTTACTTCAATAAAATTGTTTGAGTTGAGTTGAGTTGAATAACCTACTTTAAGAACAGTGCATTTACTTTTATTTAGATTTAGTCCTGATACGTTTCCAAACATGGTAAGTGATTCTATCAAGTTGTTAAAGGAGCTGGGATTATTATTGCAAAAATAAGTTGCGTCATCGGCGAATAATGACTGTTTGATTTCTTCACCTGGTATAACAACTATACCATTTATATTTGGGTTGGATTGTATATAATGTGATAGGAATTCTATACATATAATAAATAACGACGATGAGAGTGGACATCCCTGTCTTACACCTCTTCCGATATTAAAACTATCAGAGAAGAACCCATTGTTTATAATTAGACTTTTTATATCAGTGTAAAAAGTTTCACCCATTTTATCATATTTTCCCCAAAAATCATTTTCTCTAAGCATGTGAACATAAAAGAATGGTCGAGTGAGTCGAATGCTTTTTCAAAGTCTGCAAAGAATATAAGACCCGATTTATTTGTGTTATTAAAATAATTAATGCATTCTTGTATCAATCGTACCTTTTCGCCGATATAGCGCACATTTATAAATCCAGATTGTGAACTTGAAATAATTGAAGGTAATATTTTTTAAATTCTATTTGCTATGCTTTTTGTTGCAATTTTATAGTTGTTGTTTAATAGACTTATAGGGCGCCAGTTTGATAAGGTTTCTAGGTTTTTACCAGGTTTAGGGATAAGTGATATAATACCTTGTTTTTGCAGCACAGTTAGATTTCCATTGTTGAAGGAGTAGTTGAGGGAGTTGGTTAAATATGTTTTAATTTCATTCCAAAATATTTTGTAGAATTCAATTGTTATACCATCTGATCCAGGACTTTTATTATTTTGCATTTCTTTAAGTGCTATCCCACATTTATATTCGGTAAGGAGTCCTTCACATGATTGTTTTTCGTTATCATTTAGAGTTGATTGAGGAGTATTGAAAATCGTGTTGGTTGAGTTTCGCTTTTGTTTATAGAGGTTTTCAAAAAATAATCGTTGTCCTTCAAGAAATTGTGTTCTGTTGGTTACTTCAATGTCGTTTACGACCGGTTTGTGAATGTTTTTTTTTTGTTCACTTTTACGTTTTTCGATGTTTGCAAAATATTTAGTTTTTTTTTATTGTGTTCTACGTGTTTTGCTCTCGCCCTTAGGATTATTCCATTAAGATGTTCATGATAAATCTCTTCTAATACTTGTTTTTTTTTAAGGATTTCACTTTCAATAATGGCTTTGTCGCTTGTGTTTGTGCTATGTAGTTGTCTTTGAAATGTTTCTATATCAAGTAGTGTTTTTTCGTCAGGTTTGCGTGATTCTTTTTGTTTAAATGATGTGTATTTTATTGTTATGTTGCGTACGTTACCTTTTATAATCTCCCATAACGTATTTGGGTTTGCATCTGGGTTGTTTCGTACTGTATATTTTATCTCCTGTTTTATTTGGGCTTGATATTGAGCGTCTAATAAAATGCTGTTATTTAATTTGAAATAGCCCGGTCCTCGTTCGGGCTGAATATTGTTAAGTTTTAAAGCAACAAGGGAATGATCGGTCATGAAACCTGGTTTGATGTAACAGTTGTCGATTATGTTGCATTATGATTCTGATATAAGGAAGTAGTCTAGCCTGCAATATATGGTTGGTTTGGTGTTTGAATGCCATGTAAATTTGCACTCGGATGGATTTAATGTACGCCAAATATCTAACAGGTTACAATTTTCAATTATATCATTCAAACGTGTCCTATTTTTTAGGTGTGTATATAAATTGCCATTTTTCTTGTCTTATATTGGATTTATCACTGTATTGAAGTCTCCGCCAATTATTATATTTTTATCGGAATTGTCGTTAATAAAAGTATGCATTGTTTGGTAAAAATTTCTTTCATCCAAATTAGGACCGTAAACATTAATTAATATTATTTGTGTTTTGTGTATTGTAATGTCAAGGCTTGCTAGTCTTCCAGTTATTATATCTTTAAAGTTACTGGCCTTAATATTTGAGTTATGTTTTATTAGAAATGTGATTCCTTGTTTGTTGTGTGATGTCCACTGAGGTAAATATCACCATCTCATTCATGTTTTAATGTTTGAATGACAGTATCTGTCAAATGACTTTCTTGCAGTAGGCATATATTATATTTCTTTTCTTCTAACCATTTGAACATTTTAATACGTTTTTTTTGTTTAGCCCTTTTACATTTAGTGTACATATTTTAATACTCATAAAGAATGGGGTTATAATAAATGGTGTGTAAGTGTGTGCTTGTCCATTTAGATACGATCTCACAAAGATGAATACAAATATTCATGCTATTAAATATGAATACGGGCTACCATGTAAGCTCGATATTGTACAAGACATATTATTGTGCTTAATTAAATAATAAGTGAGTTCATGACGATACAACTATGCATGTTGCGCATGCACGTATGTTTAATAGAAAAACTGAAGTGAGATGTTTTATCAATAGACTATCGGTGTTTGACGATGCTAATAATATCATGATTAGTATTTTCACATATACTTAAGATAAACACAAGAGTAGAAGCAAACAATAAACATCTTAGTATTCATCAGCTAAAATACGCTTGCTGTCAAAGTATGCCGTTCCTTTAAGTATTTGCTTTTAACAATACGGAAATATGCGACAGTTGTTAAAGGATCGGTCTTAAATAACTTGACAATAATGTTGTTTCTTATAAGAAAAATAGTAATACACTGATTTCTGATGTGTTGCCTACCTACTATCGAAAGGCAAAATTATAGGTTAGGCATCAGAGGTGTATTACTTTTTAAAAGTATAACTTGCAATAATGTAATGTAAAAATTGCGACTACAAAAAGTATTTTATGCTTATCATATTAGTTTATAACTCGATTATTATTAATTATTGTTCAATCATGTATTACATTTGTATTGTAAACAGTATCTACAAAGCATTTTTTTTAAAGAACGCTAATATTTTTTTTGCTACCTAAATCACTAAACCAATTAATACATTTATTTCTATGTATATTGCAAATATACATATTGGGTCTATTGCTATCAATATAATTATTGACAATTCCATTGTTAACACATTTGCGTTAAAGACAGTAAACAGTATCTACAAATACTATGTCAAAGTATTTTAAGAAAAGAAGCACGCTAATATTGTTTTTGCTACCTAAATCATTAAACTAATGTCGATTTGTTTTTATATATTTTAGCAATACTATTGTAAGCATGCACATTTCTGATATACATATTCCTTCAAATACCTTTAATACATTTATTTCTATGCATATTGCAAATATATATATTGATTTTTTTATACATTTTAGCAATACTATTGTTTGCATGCACATTTCTGATATACATATTCGTTTAACTACCATTCATACATTTATTTCTGCGTATATTGCAAATATACATATTGGGTCTATTGCTATCAATATAATTATTGACAAGTAAATTGTTAACACATATTGCGTTAAAGACATATAACTAATGGTTAGGAAAACATATAAATGTGCACGACGTCGCTTATTTTATTAATTAGATTCTCGACCAATATTTAGTGTTGATACATTGTAACAATACACGTATTTACATTTACAACTTTTGATTGTTGATCCATAATAACAATGTAACTTACGCTCCAAATATACATGTTTGTTTTAATGCATTGTAACAATTCAACTATTGACGTGTAAACATATAATACATGTACTTTTATAAATTGATGAACACATACGTTTCTAATATATATTTGGGTTAACTGCATATTACTTGTCAGTGAAATAAATTGGAAACTATAAACACTATTCCTTTCTGTAATTCGTAGATGCCTAAGCAATAGTGTGTTATGCATTTCAAAACAAATACATTAAGTCATATGCTCACTTCGAAGATACAAATTAGTTTATGTGTTATTAAGTGTTTTAAATACTTTTTTCATATACTTTTTAAATATAAGCATGGGGCGAGATGGTATTTATATATTTATCTACGTGTACATTTAATATAATTATACATATTGTGTTAAATGTTTTCAATACAACAAAACTGCTTTTGTTTACGTAAACGTTATTTTAATAAATATGTTTGTTAAAAGCATGTGGAAAAATATGAACAAAAATTGCGCACTATCGCTTTTTTTTAAACGACACTTTTACACGAATATTTATTGTTAATGCAATTATAACACTGCATTTGTTTACATGTACACTTTTTATTTACATATTGGTTCAAGTGTTATTATTACTTTTATTCACCTGTACATTTCAACTTTTCTCCTATCCGTGACCATGTTTATTCATAGTATTTGTATTAAAGCCTGGTTTGCAAAGTTTTCGAGGTTCTCGTGGTTTATACTGTATAACTGTCCTTGCTGACCAGATCATTTTTGTATACTGTTCATGAAAGTTCAGTACACGCGTTTTTGTTGCGCATTCGGCCAGGGTAAATATATCCAGTAGTGGAACTGCTCCGGTGCAACTTTGTGGATTTGATCGTTTACGTCCCTATAGTATATAACTCCATCACGGGACCATGCGGATGTCACTATGTCCGTCTGCTTCTTTCGCACGCATGCGAACATGTGAGCATTGAATTTGGTCAGGTGGTCGTTGACGTAGATGGGGGAATTCAGTTTTCGTAGGTGCTTGGCTTGTTGCATTATGCAGCTTCTTTTCATTCGTGATACCATTATCAGAACAATGGGCCTGTCTTTCTCTTTTGTAAAAATGCCAATTCTATGGGTTATATCAATGTCGTTCTTTGTTAGGTTTAGATCCGGTATGTATTTGTTCAATGCGTTTATGACTTTCTCTGCTGTTTCATTTATATTTTCGTTTTCTTTGTCTGAAATGCCTTCTATTTTGATATTGCTTCGTCTACTATATTGTTCCAGTTCATTAATTTTCAATGCATTGTTTTTGCCCTGTGTTTTCATTTGTTTCTGAAGCCGTTCATTTTCACTTTTTTGCTCATTAAAGTCGGCCGAGTTGATGTTGGTATTTTTTTCCCATTTTTGTTATTTGTCGCAACAAAATGATTAAGAGTCAACATGTGATGGTATTTATGTCATATGTGCAAAAAATTTCGTCAAAATCAGTCAAGAAATGCCCAAATTCAGTCCAAAGATAGGGCTGTTCAATTTCTGTCCATGGACAGAAATGATCTCAATTTAAACACGCGCGGGTCACATGTAAAACCACGTGAAATAAAATAAATGCACAATTTCGGAGCACAGGTGCTGGGCGCGTGGCCAAGTCACTTAAACACTGTCAATATGTCATAAAACAACATTTTTCATCATTTTGACAAACAATTCTGATATAATATATGTGTTATCTACACTTCCGCGCTTTTCATAACAAAGAAGAACTACTAAATCACAGATTTGTCTTTTGTCCGTGTTCGATGATCCGTCCTTCACCTCACGCTATTTATCCAACTATTGGTTCCGCGCCTCAGAGTTACCGAATATCTGAAACCGAGAACCGTATTTACCTTGAGCGTCTGATCGACATGGAGCTGGACTCGAAATTGCCGATAAACAAATTCCGATTTACAACTATTAACAATGATTGCGACGTTATAACGCAAACGAAAGGACAAATCTGTGTTGTAAGTTGATAAACTCGTATTTGTTTATTGTACTAATGAGGATTATGTTCCATAGCTGGGATATTTCGATAGTTTTACTCTTGTAAAAATCGGCACTGAACGTTCGGTCACACGAGAGCCGACCTGGCATTTCTACGAGTTCGAGAATTGTTTTCTTGTAGTTTATTTTGGCAAGTAGCGGTTCTTGGTCATTTTTCGTCACGAGGCAACCTTTCCCAACAAAATGGTACATAGTTTACGAAAATCGACCGCCATTTTGGCACTTAATTGCTTAAACTTGATGATGTAGGTGATTTTCCTGTGTCAAAAGATACCTACCTTGTATATATATATCAGATTGGCCAAAATAATGATTTATTTTTTGATGACATATTGATAGTGTGTAAGTGACTTGGCAACGCGCCCAGCACCTGTGATTTAGTTGTTCTTCTTTGTTTTGAAAAGCGCGGAAGTGGAAATCCCAAGAAATCGGCGCTCACGTGAACCAAAGCATGTATTCGTCACAGGTTAATAATAGTCTTGATGTTTTACGTCATGTACATGATTAGTTTTGGTATTTTTGATGCTTTGGCATTTTTGGCACACTTTTTGCGAAAATCAGTAAGGAAGAGTTATGCTTTAGAATGTATCTGACGAATACTGATCAATTCTGGTAGTTGAGAAAACCAGATTGTTATGAGAAATATCAACTCGGCCGGCTTTAAGGGATTTGCCTAACGTTTCAATTTCCTTTGCTAATTTGCCATTCTCAATCTCTTTGTCGAACAACTCACTTTCCACTTTTTCAATTCTTAGGACTAGTGAACCTAGCATTTCTTCTTTTAATTGGAGAACAAAATCTTTGATAAGTTCTTTGAGTTCACTGCTGTCTTTGGTTAGCATATTGCTAAATTTTTGGTTTATGCTATGTATGTCGGACGCGATATTGATCTCTTGTTCATCTTGAGAGTCATCTTGTGTGTCACTGTGTTGATTGTTTTGTTTTTTCTTTTTCTATTTGATGTTTTTCTGCTCAGAAACACTTGTATCGGCGTCGTTTACGCTACTGCTTACGCTACGCGTGCGTTTGTCACCTGCCTTTATAAAACGAATCGGCCTATCTGTAACGAGGTTTTCTTTTCGTTTTTTATCTGTTTATGAATAATGTTTGTTGTTATTTTTATACACAGACCATCATGTAAGTAAGTACACAATTGATTCAATTGTTCTTTTAACAAAAGGTCGGTACCGCAACAGACGTGGCATAATACCATTAGCTTGATAGTTCAATGTTAAGTTTTATATAATGTAACTTTAAGTTAATCGTATGGCTAATACTCAACATTTATGTTAATTTAGTAGGCGTGCAATTCAAAAAGCATAATTTACGTCGAATATTGTTCATATTAATACACTTGCTTGACCCGAAGAACGCCGCCAGCCAAAAATAACACGAATGATTTCTGCGAGGGATATCAAACCATAAATAAGCGGTTCAATGTCGCTGTTTTAATCGGCAATGTGTGTAACCATCGTATAATAATACTTGCAGTAAAGTAAAAAAAAAACATACATGCTCATCCACATAACACATATAACCTTTGCACATTATGATATATATGGTTTTGATATTATGAAATTCAAAACATTTGAAAAAATGTTGTATATACTTATGCTATAACTGCCATGAATTGCGCACGTATTTGTAGAAGATATTGATCATATGATCAAACTGGTTAAATGCATTTTTTTATGTATACGCAGATACCTACATTTGTAACAACAGCCTGATAATTGGAACTATGCTTCCTGTGTTTAATAAATTTTCAGATTTATTCCTATGTCAATCAATGGAGGTTGTCTGGAAAGCGTTGCTATTTTCACAGTGATCCGCACACAACGTCGTTTGACCAGAGGTTTGTTAATTAACATATATACAATACGTATTTAATATCCCTTTACAAAATGGAATAGATTCCTAAATACATCCACAATCCGTGGACTGTCTGGCTAATGCGTCCGTTTGTTTACGTGGAATTCCTAGAACTCTAGTCAAAGTAAATAAATCAGTGTGATAGATGTATTGGCTGCATTCAACTTGTAGCTGTGTACATGCAATTCTTTGAGTTCGGTTACGCATGATTTAACTTTGATTTGATGAAATCATGTCGCATGGTAGGTATGGTTTTATACCATAAGGGCAAATCATCTTTTTTTCTTAAAAACAAGACTGGCATTCAGGAATGTATCACTAGATCATTTTGCAGGACATTCGCTTTTTATATATTAATTGCAAGCGATATATTACATAAACAGTTACTGTGTCACTTTTAATTTGCGTCCAAATTGGGGTATATTTTGTTTTGTTTCAGCAATACCTTTGAAAGCATCGGTGCAGGTGTGTCGTAATACGAAGTTTAACATTGAGGTATGATTTTGTTTCAACAACTTACATCTTAATTTAAAAACTATTAATGTAATGAAAACACATGTTTGTAATTATAGAAAGGAATAATTACTGATGTGCATATATCAAACTAAGTTATATTTAACTACAAATTGATAGACTGTGTATTTATGTTAACTATTTGCATTTTTTTTTCAGCTCATAGCTCATACTTTATGTTCTCAAAAGGTATGAAATAACACATTCTATCGAATAGCTATATAATTTTATCAAACTGAAAATCATTCTTACAGCAATACTATAAATTGTGTCTTAATTGTGTCTTAATTAATTTTAATTGAAACCTCAGCCATAACATATTGATATAAATGTAAGTTCAAAATCGTGTTTGCTTCACCCAGTCTAAGGCTGAGTCCAGCGACGTACAGCAACAACAATATAAGCATGGGGCGAGATGGTATTTATATATTTATCTACGTGTACATTTAATATAATTATACATATTGTGTTAAATGTTTTCAATACAACAAAACTGCTTTTGTTTACGTAAACGTTATTTTAATAAATATGTTTGTTAAAAGCATGTGGAAAAATATGAACAAAAATTGCGCACTATCGCTTTTTTTTAAACGACACTTTTACACGAATATTTATTGTTAATGCAATTATAACACTGCATTTGTTTACATGTACACTTTTTATTTACATATTGGTTCAAGTGTTATTATTACTTTTATTCACCTGTACATTTCAACTTTTCTCCTATCCGTGACCATGTTTATTCATAGTATTTGTATTAAAGCCTGGTTTGCAAAGTTTTCGAGGTTCTCGTGGTTTATACTGTATAACTGTCCTTGCTGACCAGATCATTTTTGTATACTGTTCATGAAAGTTCAGTACACGCGTTTTTGTTGCGCATTCGGCCAGGGTAAATATATCCAGTAGTGGAACTGCTCCGGTGCAACTTTGTGGATTTGATCGTTTACGTCCCTATAGTATATAACTCCATCACGGGACCATGCGGATGTCACTATGTCCGTCTGCTTCTTTCGCACGCATGCGAACATGTGAGCATTGAATTTGGTCAGGTGGTCGTTGACGTAGATGGGGGAATTCAGTTTTCGTAGGTGCTTGGCTTGTTGCATTATGCAGCTTCTTTTCATTCGTGATACCATTATCAGAACAATGGGCCTGTCTTTCTCTTTTGTAAAAATGCCAATTCTATGGGTTATATCAATGTCGTTCTTTGTTAGGTTTAGATCCGGTATGTATTTGTTCAATGCGTTTATGACTTTCTCTGCTGTTTCATTTATATTTTCGTTTTCTTTGTCTGAAATGCCTTCTATTTTGATATTGCTTCGTCTACTATATTGTTCCAGTTCATTAATTTTCAATGCATTGTTTTTGCCCTGTGTTTTCATTTGTTTCTGAAGCCGTTCATTTTCACTTTTTTGCTCATTAAAGTCGGCCGAGTTGATGTTGGTATTTTTTTCCCATTTTTGTTATTTGTCGCAACAAAATGATTAAGAGTCAACATGTGATGGTATTTATGTCATATGTGCAAAAAATTTCGTCAAAATCAGTCAAGAAATGCCCAAATTCAGTCCAAAGATAGGGCTGTTCAATTTCTGTCCATGGACAGAAATGATCTCAATTTAAACACGCGCGGGTCACATGTAAAACCACGTGAAATAAAATAAATGCACAATTTCGGAGCACAGGTGCTGGGCGCGTGGCCAAGTCACTTAAACACTGTCAATATGTCATAAAACAACATTTTTCATCATTTTGACAAACAATTCTGATATAATATATGTGTTATCTACACTTCCGCGCTTTTCATAACAAAGAAGAACTACTAAATCACAGATTTGTCTTTTGTCCGTGTTCGATGATCCGTCCTTCACCTCACGCTATTTATCCAACTATTGGTTCCGCGCCTCAGAGTTACCGAATATCTGAAACCGAGAACCGTATTTACCTTGAGCTTATGCTATACTTATATACTTATGCTATAACTGCCATGAATTGCGCACGTATTTGTAGAAGATATTGATCATATGATCAAACTGGTTAAATGCATTTTTTTATGTATACGCAGATACCTACATTTGTAACAACAGCCTGATAATTGGAACTATGCTTCCTGTGTTTAATAAATTTTCAGATTTATTCCTATGTCAATCAATGGAGGTTGTCTGGAAAGCGTTGCTATTTTCACAGTGATCCGCACACAACGTCGTTTGACCAGAGGTTTGTTAATTAACATATATACAATACGTATTTAATATCCCTTTACAAAATGGAATAGATTCCTAAATACATCCACAATCCGTGGACTGTCTGGCTAATGCGTCCGTTTGTTTACGTGGAATTCCTAGAACTCTAGTCAAAGTAAATAAATCAGTGTGATAGATGTATTGGCTGCATTCAACTTGTAGCTGTGTACATGCAATTCTTTGAGTTCGGTTACGCATGATTTAACTTTGATTTGATGAAATCATGTCGCATGGTAGGTATGGTTTTATACCATAAGGGCAAATCATCTTTTTTTCTTAAAAACAAGACTGGCATTCAGGAATGTATCACTAGATCATTTTGCAGGACATTCGCTTTTTATATATTAATTGCAAGCGATATATTACATAAACAGTTACTGTGTCACTTTTAATTTGCGTCCAAATTGGGGTATATTTTGTTTTGTTTCAGCAATACCTTTGAAAGCATCGGTGCAGGTGTGTCGTAATACGAAGTTTAACATTGAGGTATGATTTTGTTTCAACAACTTACATCTTAATTTAAAAACTATTAATGTAATGAAAACACATGTTTGTAATTATAGAAAGGAATAATTACTGATGTGCATATATCAAACTAAGTTATATTTAACTACAAATTGATAGACTGTGTATTTATGTTAACTATTTGCATTTTTTTTTCAGCTCATAGCTCATACTTTATGTTCTCAAAAGGTATGAAATAACACATTCTATCGAATAGCTATATAATTTTATCAAACTGAAAATCATTCTTACAGCAATACTATAAATTGTGTCTTAATTGTGTCTTAATTAATTTTAATTGAAACCTCAGCCATAACATATTGATATAAATGTAAGTTCAAAATCGTGTTTGCTTCACCCAGTCTAAGGCTGAGTCCAGCGACGTACAGCAACAACAATTGATCTGGAAACCGCTAGAAGATTGTGTGCAGCAACAATGAACACAACGGGTGTTCAGAATTGCTCTTCCATTCCTGGTCTCGATATTGAGTCGTACTACGACAACTGCGCCTCTGATATAGAGGTGTGTTGCCTTACTTTGGTTTATCCAAAAAGAATCGATCGTTCACATGTCCGTCACAAAATGTTTATAAACATGTTTTTATTATAATTTTGCGATTTGACATTCTTTGCTTATTAAGAATTTTATTATGAATGAATGTACAACGAACACATTATGGACTAGAATTTTTTTGAATCAGTGAATATATATTGTAAGGAATACACATTCAAAGATCATATTCTTTATTGAGTGTAAGTTGATGGCTTACAGTGTTAAATTAAGTGTGTATTAATATGCATGGGCACAGGCGTCGAATTCGATGGATTGGACTCAAATACACATAGAAGGAATAAAACAAGCCTGTATTGAACATCTTGAGTTTCACAAACCGATTCCACTCGAAGTTTTAGCGACGGCCGCAGTAATTGTTGAAAACGATACATCTACCGATCATGCGTATGAGTCATCTTTGACTCCATATGACGCTGAAATTCTTCTCGGCAACCTTCAAGACGTGTCCTGTATCAATGACTGTAGCGGTCGCTGTGAATGCGTTCACGGTGAGTTATGATTAATTTTTAAATATTTACATCTATATATATAAAGTCATTATAAAGTCATTATATATAAATATATATATCATTATAGCTATCGTGTTTTTATGCAGCTGCTTGCAAATGAGACACCGGATTTATCAGCAATGACTGCTCTATAGATGCAAATGCTGCGCCAGAAATTATCGGCATCCCCGATAGAGGACTCTGTGATTTGTCTGAACATCTGTGCGAACAAACAGCAATCATAGGAAGAAATCGTGTAGATTCAGAATTACTGACATGCAAGTTGATACCGTTTAAGGTATTTCATTAAAAGGGCATATGTAGTTATAGTACTTGATTTTATGTAATTTTTGTAAAAAAGTATAGTAATGGAATATAGTTCAATTAAATAATTACTCAACGCGGTGTTTTCTTTTTAAGTACGTCGCAAAATATATATTATATATATTTGTTTTTATATGTATTGTCCTTTATTTTCAAAAACAACGATTTCGCAGTGTTAAATGATTCGTCTCTTTCTGTAGTCGTGAATTCGAATCTGAAATAATGTTTCAACAATTGCGTTTTGTATTTCAGTTATTTGTGTTCATAGTGAATTCGAATCAGAAATAATATCTCACCACTTGTGTTGAGTATTTTATGGATTTGTTTTTTATCGATTCGTTAATACCTCGTATAATTCGTAAAAATTAAATATGTAAAACCTAAGAGAATAAATCGTTTTTGTACACATTTGTCTGCAACGGCCGATATTCCCATTTAAATAAACTCTAATGTATGTTAAGAAACATAGAAAACGAAGTTTTAACTTATTATTCTACAATGTTTCATCTGTTCATTTGCATCCATTGGTTTCTGAATGTAGTTTCATCTTGATGCGACAATAGAATTAGAATACCCCATAACAGTGAAAGCCCGGTTAGACACATTTCTTCAAGTAATTGTTCCACTCCCAGCCGAAAACAGAAGACGCCGATCTACCAGTGATCTACAAACTGATAGTTGTGCCACCGGTTATACTATATCGATTTCAAATGACGGACGTACGTACAGTGTAGCAGACATCATAGTCATGTTTGACTCCACATGTATGGAGTGTCACAAGGACAATGGAGCTTTTTCGTGCACAAAAAAGGTATTGTTGTCTTCTTGCATGCAACAACTTTGCTTCTTATCATTGAATAAACTTAGCATCACAACAATAAAGCATTAATTTACCATTTAACTAAACTCTTGACCCGTGTATATATTTACAGCCCGGCTCCTGCGTACTTGATGGACGGTGCTACGCTCAGGGTTACGCCATTGGATGCTACAGTTGCCAAGGGGATTCCCCAGAGTCCCTTTAATGGACCAAATGATCAGGTATGTTTTCTTAACGTAATGATCGATATGCACCTAACAAACATAAAGGTTTATTTGAAAACAATACAGCTCTAATCACGTACTTTGAACCTATTTATTTTAGCTCGATTGCATAAGGCTTATTGAAACGCTTATCATTTAAAACAAATATGTTGCGAGTCGATTTATTTATATCATTGCACTACATATAATTCATGAATTGTTTAAAATGTTCTTGTTCTGGTTCCATTGGTACAACGAGCAAATATTGGATCATTGTTCTCGTTATTGGCGTAGTCGGTGCTTCAGCTACTGTGATAACAACATTATACGTGACCAGATGCGTGTGGTACGTATATGGAGCACACATATTACGTGTGGTATATTTAAACAGCTTTAATTTCGATCAATTATACTAATGTAAGCATCCTGTTGGATTTTGTTGTCAAGTGTTTGAAATAATATGGTACGGTATTCAAACACATTCAAATGGAACACAAACTGTTCACAATTGCTATCGCCAAAACTTATTGTGTTTGAGACTATGTAATTGCAAGCATAGGTTAATGTAATTTGTGATGGATACTGACAACATGTTTATCTGAACTGCATAATTTGCATGATTTAAAATTGAAACAACATACATCTGCATATTTGTCTGAGCAATCTGACTTTGCTAGTTAGAGAGTAAATTGGATTTATATTTTCCCCGGGTATACTCAAGATTGAAAAGGTTAATGCAATTTAATGGAATTACTAATATTTGTCTTGTTAAGCATTAAAAGGCATACAATCCCTGCTTATATATGATCGAATACCGTGCGTCACGCCGTCGTCAACAGTTTGCGTCCAAGTGTCTGTAATAATTTCTTAATTTCGAAGCCAATCTTCTTAAAAATTCACACACAGGTTCCATTACATTACATAAGCACATTGTTCAATATAACTGAAAATAGAAGCAATCACATCTAAAAAATAGATATATGTTAGAACACTAGTTATTCCTAATTATGCGGTTATATTAGTAAATAATTTCAAATAAATTTTCATGAAATGCCTTTCTGTCAAATGTTTTCAAAAGTTCATGCTAAAGATGACTGCTTGAGCTAAGATTAGAGTTTTAGTTAACGTTGTGTATATTTGACAGATTATCTTGCGTCCCTGGCAAAACTTCATTAACAAATGTAAACATACATTTCTCTGAGAGCCCTCTACCAAACAGTTGCACATGCTTCTGCGCTACTTCACACTATGGCACCATAGCGTTACGAAAGATATGTGTATATATATACATTGTTTTTCTAATACTTGGGTAACATTCGTAAATAATTAAACACAAATAATTATAAAGAAAGTCTTCCACTGCCAAAACTGTTCAGAATGATTTCGCTATATTGAACAAATTATGATCTTTAAAGAATGAGACTATTTGCAATATATTTCACTGGGTTGACGTCTGCCCAAACTTATTCGACGAGGTTCATCTCCATTTGTCATAATACAAGCTTACGTTTAACATGTATGCACCATGCAAAGTACAAAACGTTAGTTGTTCTAATCAGAGAGCTAGATTTTTAAATATATAGGTAACGCAAATTAGCATTAAATCGCCCTCTGCCAAAATCATTTGTCCGGCTCGAAGTAAGAGCAGAAGCTGGTTCCAACTTTAAAGCTTTCTTCAACCTGAGTATAAAGCTTCATTAGCAACATAAACATGTGGTGTTTACCTTTTACCTAGTTTTCATTTTGAATTGCAGGCATACGAGATTGATGATACTTTAAACGCATATGTTTTTTTTATATTAATAATGAGCTAATTGAAAGGATATAATACTTAACTCCCCTGAAACAAACGTTTGGAGTGTCTTATTATTTTTAAGGTATTACTTAATTCTATGAACTAACGTCTAAAAGAGCTTATTATCAAAGAATATGAATAATACACCTGACATCTCACAACTGTACACGCTGATCAGTATCCAATTAATAACATTTCTGCGGACATACAAGAAATAGAAAAAACACTATTTGAATTCAATATATGTAAATATGTATTTAAAATAATTGCGATTTGATTATATATTCTTTAAACTAAGATACCTATGCGACTATATGGCTTCTAATCTACGCTTTTCATTTAAATGGCTTTAAGCAAGAAGAAGAACATCACTGGCGGTGCTTGGTCCGGCCAAACCGATATTTCGCCCAGTATCTACCAAATCTACACATAGGATTTAACTTGATGTGGACTTTGATAAACAAACGACAAAACAGGCTTGGCCATTTGATTAACTTTTATTGCTATATATTTATTAACTTATATTGCTAAGGATAGAAAGTTTAATGATATAATGATGACAAATATAAAACTATTACCCAGCCTACACTTATCAACACTTTTCGATTGGTTGTTTCAATTATGAGGCGTATTTCAAAAAATGAAACAATTACTATATTTTGTATATGTTATTGAAAAGTTTTATTTTTTATGTATATTGTTATATGTAGTGTGTTTTTGAAAAAGTGTTTGTGTGATGAATGTTGAAATTGTATTTATATTTTAATAGTGTACATTCAAAATTGGCTATCAGATATACGTACATGTGTGTCTAGAATGATAAACTGTATTTACATTATGGTGTGTTCAATGCTTTGTCAGCTAATAAGACAACTCTTAAACGTATCTCTTTTCTCCCAAGTTTTTAATCTGATAACTCTGATACATAACTTCTCTCCAGATATTATTTTTGTGGAGAATTAGATTTTAGCAGAACAGTTTCATTAAAACATTAAATGACCACTAATTATGTCAGCTGTTTGAACAAGATAAAGGAGCCTTTTCACGTTTTCGTTAATTGACAAAATAAAAAAAAATGTTTCAGATGCGCATATGTTCGTTGTAATGATATTTGTGAACAGTAATTCTGAACATTTACCATGCTCTAAAATGTCCATTATATTATTCTATTGACGATTTAAAAACCTGAAAATAATAAAGCGTTGCAACACGAAAGAATTGAATAATTTGGAGAGTTCTGTTGTTTATTTAACGGATACTGTTGAATGTGACAAACCCAGTCATGGCATAGACTGGATTTTAGTTGATTAAAACTTCCTTATAAAAATCCGTTAAAGCAGACAGGATCGTTCATGATTAGTCTGAGAGGATTGCACAGTTCTTCACTTAATATTATTAAAGATTATAATATTTAGTTTTTATGATTAGTCAATGATGTATATATTTAAGCGATTTAATCTCTTTGCAGCAGCAGTATTGATACATACACAAATTATTATAAGTAGTTCAACCGGTACTATTTTTTCTGCTAATGAATGAGATGTTAAGAACATGTTAAGTACATTATATACAGGTGTGTAGTGACGCATTATTAATATGTTGAACAAATTGCAAACTAATGGAACACAGAGCAATAATACTTAAAAAAAATAATATGTATTATTTAAGTCGTCTTTGTGTTTATGTTCAGTCGGAATAAATACAAAATTGACCTTAACCCAACGTTGAACGTTCGTGCACGATTATGTTACGGGCAGATAATTTCACCGGTACAATTTATAATAAGCCGTGCTTGTGTAATAAGTCGCAAACAAATACAAATATCGCGACACTCGCATATCAAGAAGTCATAGACTTACGTGGGAAACGGAATGCAGACTCAGTACCCCGTAAACGAAAAAAACATATAGAGACCAATTACATGTTAGCTTAAGAACACACATTTGAAGAGCATAACCTTTATGAAAACATGATACAACGTTAAATTACATTTGTTAGGAAATAACTTGATCTAAATGTCAGGTATTGGTGTTTGTTGGAGTTACGCTAATTTAAGAAGGTCAACAATCTTTTGTTATTTCTCTTTTTACTAAGAACCGCAAATACGTTTATGATCACTTAACATCAACCGTAAATACATTTGATGTAACCCTCTGGAACAGACACTGCAAAAGCTTGTGTGATTAAAAGTGGTATTACGGTATGCCGTTATACTTAACATAGACATTAACAACTGAAATTACAATTACCCTCGTATTGTTTTTTGTCGGAAACTGTTATTATCAATGCCATTTCATTAAGCGGTAATTCGACAATCAATCTCATAAGACAATTGTTTCGTTCAACTGGTTGCAAACTTCCGAAGAACTGTCACGTAACTTGTTACCCGAAATTAAAGATGGGAGCATAATCAGTACATCGTTGATTGTTTTAAATGTGAAAAGTTGGCCAATATGGTTATGTTAATGTTAACGCTGAAGTCACACACATTCGTCACATATACATAATGTAAATAAATTTACATTAACTTTGGCACACAACAATGGATATCAAGATGAATCGGACAGATCAATTCTAAAACCAAACATTAAAATTGTTTTGAGGTTAACTATACCAGTATAGGACTTCAATGAGCAAAACGAAACCCAATAATTATATAATGTGAAGTGTTTAGCAGACACGGAAAACCCAAATGACTATTTCGGAAGTCCTTAGCATGCGCCTGTATGACAAAAACATTTTAATTTTTCAATTGCGAAATATAATGGAATTCAATTGAATTAGCGATAACGCATCTCCGCTAAACGCTTCTGTGATTAATTTAAGGCAGGCTAAATATAAACACAGTAATAACAAGTCATCAGATAAAAATCTTGATAGCGTCTCACGGCCTTTGTATTCATTGCGAACGACACATTGTTAAAACCAAACATGTCATACAATTAGAACAAACAAGCGTACCGAAGTCAATGCACACATAAATATTCATGATGTCACTGCCTTTAAAATGGTAGCTGAAAATTATTTCGCGAGGCTGTGTTCGTATTCAATCGGTAACTAAGTTTCGTTTTGTCAAACATGCCTATCAATCGCAATACAACACTAAACTACCACGTTGTCACCTACTTGGAACGGTATATGAAATGCATTTGAGATTGTTGTTTTGTTTGAATGGGTTGCGATTAAACCGGTTTTTAACTTTCTAACCGTCACACTTTAACAATATACATATAAACATTATTAGTGAAAGTAAAGTGCCGTATAGCAAGACATACATCGGGATTGCATATTACTCCAAAGAGTAACAAAACTGAACGTTTCCCGACAGACAATCATATATTCAACCTAGTGTCTATCATATGACATAAATGAGAAATACTATTCAAACGAGAAATCGATAAGGGTGGGTTCCCTGACCGCATTGTTCATGGTATCCGCAACCAATCATGATGTTCCGGGTTGGATTCCTACTCTAGAAGCATTGTCAATGTACTCTCTAAATATATCATGATATAGTTCTAACCTGGACACGAACTCGAACAATGTATGAATGAACATTTGGGTTTCGATGCAATAGAGCTTAATCGATAGATTTAAACTTGAAATCGCTACAATTAACTTTAATTGCACAAGTTTAATAATTGCAGGACGACTCGTTGCGTGCACGATCCATGATACACGTATCGGTAACTTTTAAGGTTGCAGTGGCGTAGTTAAAATTGTGTCCGCCTAGCGATTCTGTGGTCACGGTTTCGATCCCCAGTGTGGGAGCGTTCTTAAGATCCCCTCCATAGACACAAAGTACTGGTTATAATCCCAGGAAACGGACTCACGAGCGTTTCAGATACAATTTAGTTTTTCAATGCAATCGAGCTTAAAAATTAGGTTTCAGCTAACGTTTTGGTCAACGTAAATATTACGTGTCGCATGCAATCAATAAACCCATCAACTGTAGAAAAGTTATAAAGTATAGCAAGGAGAGTATATTTCAACATACATAAGGCGTTACAAACATATCCACAGATGGTCAATCACGTACATACTTTGTTACAGAATTAATATAAAACATTTTCAGAAGGTTCTAATAAGATAACAAATTTGCAAACACTTTATCATATTTTGTATGTGTATATTAAATATATGAATAAATGGAAGTGTACGGAGAGAAAAGATTTATAATATTAGAAAGCTCTCAATTTAGACAAAAAGAGGTAAGATTTTGAACACGATTTTCATTGTCAGTCTTTAAGATGTCATGTATATAAATCCTTTTGCATCACAGATGTTCAAGTCATAGCGCATCCGAGTGTCGCTCGCAGGTCAAAGTTTCTAGAAAAGAATTAAAGGCAAAATTCAATATAAATAATAAATAAAACACAAATTACAGAATGTGCAGTTTATACTTGAAAAGTATGGATGGATTTTCCACCAACCTGTCCAAAGTGGCAAGCATGGGCAATTGCACACATAAGTCAATTATAGTCCATAATGGGCGGCTTTTCAAATAATATGAACGAAGTTGAACTCATAGTGGGGCAGATTGTAACAAACCGGATTTTGTTCATGAGTACAAGGTCAAGGTCACAATTCAAGGTACACTAGTACTTTTTCATATCATAACATCAACACACGTACATGTGTTCGTTTTAGTAAGTTTACAAAAATTATTAAAGTCATCAGACGGTGGGGTGAAAACTGTAATACAAAGAACTTATTGGTTTAGAAGTATAATTTAAATAACCCCCAGAAAAATCAACAACCGAGCCTAATCAAGCTTACCAAATAAGGCTATCTCAGTTACGGCTACAACTACGAAATGATAATGATGTTGTCCGTCCAACAAAACGTTTCAAATTTCATTACGCTGAACCAACTGAAAGACACTTAATACCAAAATCCCCATGAACAACAAGCCGGCGAGAGAACATAAACGAATAAGAGCGCAACCCTGGGCATATTTCTGGAAAAGATCCCTGGCGTGGAACTCCTTTGCGTCGACTTCGACGATTATGAGAAGGCATTCGAAAGCGTTGACTGGCAGTCCCTAAAGTGACTACTTAGAAGTAATTTCTGAATTCAAGAAACCAGGTTGTCTTTTAAGGTATTACGTGTAGCCTTTGAAGTAAGGACCATAGTGAGGCAAGACTGCTTAATCTCTCCGTTCCTGTTTTGGTTGGACTGGGTCATGATACCTTTACGAACTTGACGCAAAACGAAATCCAGTGGAAACTTTGGAATCAGACAACCTCGACTATCCGCTCTTCTCTCGCACACAAAACAAAAGATGCAGAAAAGCACCAACATCGTTGCAGAAAATATAGCTAGACTGGGCCTTACCATCAACAAAAGGAAGAGCAATGTGTTCAAGAAAAACGGATTCAACGGCACATCCTCACAGTTTAGAGTGAGGTGTTGTACGGGGTGAATAGATTCAATTATCATCATGGACAGCCATAATTCAGAAGTCAGAACCCGCATAGGAAAAGCACGAGCAGCCATCCATCAGCTGAAGACCATTTTCCAAACTAGCGCATTTTTCATCACAACAAAGATCTTGAATACCACCATGATGCCAATACATCTCTATTGAGCATAGATCTAAAACAAGCAATGAACGCCATGAACAAATTCAAAGTCTTAATCAACATCTGCCTCAGGAAGATCCCCAAGATCTGCCGACCAGACACGATCAACATCGAATAATTATGGAGAAGACCAAAGCCGTTGCCCATAGGGAAAAAAACAAAGCAGTAGTCCGTTGAAGAATACACCCTAAGGAGAGGTCAATGTCACGCCCCTCATATGCCTGAATCAAATACACGACCATCTCTCACCTTGAATCCCAAAGGAAGAGGAAGAGAGGCGGCCTAGAAACTACTTGCGTCGAGACCTTAATTAAGATGCAAAGCCGATCGGCAGACGTTGGGGCTGCTGGAGAGACTCGCTCAAAACTGAGAAGCCTGGAGGAAGCTGATCGGTGTCTGAGACGGGAACATCGTAAAATATGATGATGATAATGATGATAATGATGATGATGATGATTATGATGATGATGATGATGTCGATAATGATGATGATGATGATGATGATGATGATGATGATGATGATGATGATGATGATGATGATGATGATGATGATGATGATGATGATGATGATGATGATGATGATGATGATGATGATGATGATGATGATGATGATGATGATGATGATGATGATGATGATGATGATGATGATGATGATGATGATGATGATGATGATGATAATGATTATGATGTTTATGATGATGATTATGATGATGATGATGATAATCAATCAACATGGTGTTATTCAAAAACATCAACATCGTTTCGCTTTCCATGTGTACTTTGAGCAAACTTGCAAGTGTTCCTGTACAGAAGAAACATATAATTTTAAATATATATAATCGAAGGTTTCAGCGAGTTTAACTGATCTTTCCTAGAAATTATTATTGCAATCGGCTATTATATGAACGCTAATTATCATCCGCTATCTGTTAAAAACAAAGAAATTTTAAAATAAGTAATACATCATAGTATCAGTCTTACCACAGATGATGTGCAAACAGTGTTATTAGATGAAAGGCAATACGACATTCAGTGGGAGGTTGCCTATTAACTTGCGATTTTGATATGGCAATAGGTTTTCAAACAAAATGAACGTTGTTAAATTGTTTTAACAATCATATAAAGGTTTTATCAAACACACCTGGATCCGGTAAATTGTTCGATGACATACAAGATGCTGTATCACAGTATAAAGTTTTGGGTTTTCTGAATATTCAATTAAATTATACCGTCTATTTTCACAACCAGCATAATGTTAAATTTATAGACTCTCTAATATATAAATACTGCATTTCGTGTGGATTATCGTACATTATATGTAATCCGCTTTAACGCAGTTACAGTATTTCATAAAGTTGACAAAATGAGCAATGTCCCTTTAAAAATAAATCTAAATATATTAAACAGCGATGTATCCTTTAATATGAAGAATTATTATTTAAGCATATATGAATATTATTTTATACCGACAATGAGGCATTCGCAATGAACTATGAGACGCATATGTCCTGTAGATTTTTAATAAGTGTATCATTATGTTATCGCCAATAGTGGACCTTTAGTTCGGTAAAGGCGGATTGTGCGAGATACAGGTGAAGCCCTGTTAAACAGATCGCACGCGGTCTTTCGGTCGTGTTGTGCACGGTATTAAGCACCTAGTACACTATACATTAGTTAAACTTCTTGAGCGACACGTGGGTTACAATATTGGTGCCAAGAAGAGGACCAATCAAGCGACCCATTTGTTCTGGCTTCAGAGAGTTATCACTAGGCTATAATTCTGCTCTATATGTCTTCAAAGAGTTACCATTAGGCCATGGATCCGCTCAATCTGGCTTCAGTTATTTACCATTGGGCCATGGATCTACTCATCTGGCTTCAGTGAGTTACAACTAGGCCATAGATCTGTTCAATCTTCCTTCAGTGATTTACTATTAGGCCATGGCTCCATTCAATCTTTAGTGTGTTAACATTAGACCATTGATCTGCTTAAACTGGCTTCAGTGAGTTACCAATAATCCATGGGTCTGCTTAATCTAGTTTCAGTGAGTTACAATTAAGCCACCGATCTGCTCAATCTGGCTGGAGTGAGTTACAACTAGGCTATGGATCTGCTCAATCTGGTTTCAGTGAGTTACAACAAGGAAACGGATCTGCTCAATCTTGCTTCAATAAGTTACAACTAGGCCATAGGTCTCCTCAATCTGGCTTCAGTGAGTTACCATTAGGCGATGGATCTGCTCAATCTGGCTTCAGTGAGTAACAACAAGGCCATGTATCTGCTCAATCTGGCTTCAGTGAGTTACCATTAAGCCACGGATCATCTCAATCTGGCTTCAGTGATTTAAAACTAGGCCTTGGTCTGCTCAATCTGACTTCAGTGAGTAAAAACTAGGCAATGGATCTGCTCAATCTGGCTTCAATGAGTAACAATTAAGCCGCGGATCTGCTCAATCTGGCTTCAGTGACTTACCATTAAGCCACGGGTCTGCTTAATCTGGCATCAGTGAGTTACCATTAAGCCATGGGTCTGCTTAATCTAGTTTCAGTGAGTTACCATTAAGCCTCGGATCTGCTCAATCTATTTTCAGTTACTTACCATTAAGCCATGGGTCAGCTCAATCTATTTTCAGTGACTTACCATAAGGCCACGGATCTGCACAATCTGTCTTCAGTGAGTTACCATTAAGCCACGGATCATCTCAATCTGGCATCAGTGCGTTACAATTAAGCTACGGATATTCTCAATTTGGCTTCAGTGAGTTACCATAAGGCCATGGATCTGCTCAATCTGGCTTCAGTGAGTTACCATAAGGCCATGGATCTGCTTAATCTGGCTTCAGTTAGTTACCATTAGGACATGGATCTGCTCGATCTGGCTTCAGTGAGTTACCATAAGGCCATCGATCTGCTTGGTCTGGTTTTGGTGTGTTACCACTAGGTCATGCATCTGCTCAATCTGGCTTCAGTGAGTTACCATTGGGCCATGGATCTGCTCAATCTGGCTTCAGGGAGTAACCATTAGGCCATGTATATGCTCAATTTGGCTTCAGTGAGTTACCAGCAGGACATGGGTCTGGTCAATCTGCCTTCAGTGAGTTACCATTAGGCCATGGCTCTGCTCAATAAGTCTTTAGTAAGTCACTAGTAAGCCATGGATCTGCTCGATCTGGCTTCAGTGAGTTACCAGTAGGCCACAGATCTGCTCAAAATGGCTTCAGTAAGCTACCATAAGGCCATGGATCTGCTCAATCTGGCTCCAGTGTGTAACCATTAGGCCATGGATCAGCTCAATCTGGCGTCAGTGAGTTACCATTAGGCCATGGATCTGCTCAATCTGGCTTCAGTGAGTTACCATAAAGCAATGGATCCACTCAATCTGGCTTCAGTGAGTTACCATTGGGCCATGGATCTGCTCAATCTTGCTTCAGTGAGTTACCATTAGGCCATGGATCTGCTTAATCTGGCCTCAGTGAGTTACCATAGGGCCACGGATCGGCTCAATCTGGCTTCAGTGAGTTACCATTAGGCAATGGATCCACTCAATCTGACTTCAGTTAGTTACCACTAGTCCATGGATCTGCTCAATCTGACTTCAGTGAGTTACTATTAGGCTATGGGTCTGCTCAATTTGGCGTCATTGAGTTACTAGTAGACCATGGATCTGATTAATCAGACTACAGTGAGTTACCACTAGGCAATGGATCTGCTCAATTTGACTTCAGTTAATTACTATTAGACCATGGGTCTGCTCAATCTGGCATCGGTGAGTTACTAGTAGGCCATGGATCTGCTCAATCTGGCTTCAGTGAGTTACACTAAGCAATGTATCTGCTCATTCTGGCTTCAGTGAGTTACTAGTAGGCCATTGATCTGCTCTATCTGGCTTCAGTGAGTTACACTACGCCATGGATCTGCTCATTCTGGCTTGAGTCCGCTTCCATTAGGCCATGGATCTGCTCGATCAGGCTTCAGTTAGTTTCCGTTGGGCCATGGAGCTGCTCAATCTGGCTTCAGTTAGTTATCACTAGGACATGGATCTGCTCAATCTGGCTTCAGTGAGTTAACATAAGGCCATGGATCTGCTCAATCTGGCTCAGTGAGTTACCATTAATCCATGGATCTGCTCAATCTGGCTTCAATGAGTTATCATTAGGCCAGGAATCCGCTCAATCTGGCTTCAGTGAGTTACCCTTATGCCATTGATCTGCTCAATCTGGCTTCGGTGAGTTACCATTACGCCATGGGTCTGCTCAATCTGGCTTCAGTGAGTTACCAGTAGGCCATGGATCTGCTCAATCTGGCTTCAGTGAGTTACTATTAGGCCATGAATATGCTCAATCAGGCTTCAGTGAGTTACAAGAATGCCATGGATCTGCTCAATCTGGCTTTAGTGAGTTACCATTAGGCCATGGATCTGCTCAATCTGGCTCCAGTGAGTTACCATTAGGCCATGGATCCGCTCAATATGGCTTCAGTGAGTTACAATAAGGTGATGGATCCACTCAATCTGGCTTCAGTGAGTTACCATTAGGCCATTGATCTGCTCAATCTGTCTTCAGTGAGTTACCATTAGGCCATGTTCTGCTCAATCTGGCTTCAGTGAGTTACCATTAGGCCATGGATATGCTCAATCTGGCTTCAGTGAGTTACCATAAGGCAATGCATCCTATCAATCTGGCTTCAGTGAGCTACCATAAGGCAATAGATCCACTCAATCTGACTGCAGTTAGTTACTACAAGGCCATTGATCTGCTCAATCTGGCTTCAGTGAGTTACTATTAGGCCATGGGTCTGCTCAATCTGGTTTAAGTGAGTTACTAGTAGGCCATGGATCTGCTCAATCTGGTTTCAGAGAGTTACACTAAGCCACTAAGCCATGGATCTGCTCAATTTGACTTCAGTTAATTACTATTAGACCATGGGTCTGCTGAATCTGGCATCGGTGAGTTACTAGTAGGCCATGGATCTGCTCAATCTGGCTTCAGTGAGTTACACTAAGCAATGTATCTGCTCATTCTGGCTTCAGTGAGTTACTAGTAGGCCAATGATCTGCTCTATCTGGCTTCAGTGAGTTACACTACGCCATGGATCTGCTCATTTTGGCTTGAGTCCGTTTCCATTAGGCCATGGATCTGCTCGATCAGGCTTCAGTTAGTTGCCGTTGGGCCATGGAGCTGCTCAATCTGGCTTCAGTTAGTTATCACTAGGACATGGATCTGCTCGATCTGGCTTCAGTGAGTTAACATAAGGTCATGGATCTGCTCAATCTGGCTTCAGTGAGTTACCATTAATCCATGGATCTGCTCAATCTGGCTTCAATGAGTTATCATTAGGCCAGGAATCCGCTCAATCTGGCTTCAGTGAGTTACCATTATGCCATGGGTCTGCTCAATCTGGCTTCGGTGAGTTACCATTACGCCATGGGTCTGCTCAATCTGGCTTCAGTGAGTTACCACTAGGCCATGGATCTGCTCAATCTGGCTTCAGTGAGTTACCATAATGCCATGGATCTGCTCAATATGGCTTCAGTGAGTTACCATTAGGCCACGGATCTGCTCAATCTGGCTTCAGTTAGTTACCATTAGGCCATGGATCCGCTCAATCTGGCTTCAGTGAGTTACCATTAGGCCATGGATCCGCTCGATCTGGCGTCATTGAGTTACTTGTCGGCCATGGATCCGCTCAATCTGGCTTCAGTGAGTTACCAGTAGGCCATGTACTAGTATCTTCTCAATCTTGCTTCAGTGAGTTACCACTAGGTCATGGATCTGCTCAATCTGGCTTCGGTGAGTTACCATAAGGCCTTTGATCTGCTCAATCTGGCTTCAGTGAGTTATTATAAGGCCATGGATCCGCTCAATATGACTTCAGTGAGTTACCACTAGGCCATGGATCTGCTCAATCTGGCTTCAGTGAGTTTCCATTAGGCCATGGATCTGCTCAATCTAGTTTCAGTGAGTTACCATAAGGCTATGGATCTGCTCAATCTGGCTTCAGTGAGTTGCCATTAGGCCATGAATCTGCTCAATCTGTCTTCAGTGAGTTACCACTAGGCCATGGATCTGCTCAATCTGGCTTCAGTGAGTTACCATAAGGCCATGGATCTGCTCAATATGGCTTCAGTGAGTTACCATTTGGCCACGGATCTGCTCAATCTGGCTTCAGTTAGTTACCATTAGGCCATGGATCCGCTCAATCTGGCTTCAGTGAGTTACCATTAGGCCATGGATCTGCTCAATCTGGCTTCAGTGAGTTGCCATTAGGCCATGAATCTGCTCAAATTTGCTTCAGTGAGTTACCAGTACGCCATCGATCCGCTCACTCAGCCGCGTTCAACGCATGGAGTTATTCTACCTGTCAGTAGTACCTCCATGAAACTTCATGTTTTTATGTTTGGGGCGATGAACAAATACATGCACATGCACGTGAACAACGCGTTTAAGCTCCAATTTAAATGAGTGACGATACATATATCATACCTTTAAAACCCGGCAGTAATGCATCAGTATTATATCGACTAATGGATATTAGTTGATACTGAAGAAGCAATTTAAAAGGTAAACAAAATACAAAATAATTGCATCATACACAATGAAGCGTAGATATTATTATATAATAGTATGTGTAATCCCGTAATGATGTATTCTTTGACATTATGTTTAGCGTTTCTTCTAAAGAAGTATCGAATCACACTTAAAATTAAATTTCCTCATCACTCTTCAAATGTATAAATGTGTCGCAAATCTTCTTGTATTCAGACCAACTATACCTTGCTTAAACTATTGTTTTGCCTTCCGTGTATATGTTAGAGAACCACAATAAGCTTATTTCAGCAGATGTTTGTAGGCTAATTTACAATATAGGACACTGAAACCCGAAAGTCGAATAACATTCTTTGTTATATTTTCCGCATTTAAAGTTATGCGGTTTTAAAAGTAAAATAGTTTAAGCAACAGACACACAATTCTCAAAATGCGGACAAAATAAATTTGAATATTTGGAATTCTATTTGATATATATGGTAATGTATCAATTACGTTTTATTACATTGCTATTTCGTTAAGGTACGCGCAATAAACATGATTTAACATAATCTTCGCAGTTTTAAAGTTTATTACACAAATATATTTAACTGTTTTCCACCAAACTTCATTTGCAGTCGAATTATTGCCAATTTATGTCTACATTATTAAATCAAAATTTGTATGTTTATATGGCATGTGTTTTTTTGTATACGAGTTACGTCTAAACTATGTTTTCATTGACAGAAGGTGATAATTATCGATGTATTTTCCCATTTAAGGTTTTACTGTTAACTTGTACGCTGTGATATAAGTATTTTATTTTTAGATATAGTACAATCAGATAATATAGTGTTACAATTACGGCTTTAAACTGATTTAATGAATTTTACCTGAAGATTATATAATTATACGTTAACTCAAATCATTACTAAACGTTTCACGAGTAGCATGCGTTAAAATCGACAGTGTAGTTCAAACTAATTAGAACTTAACATGAAGCAATAATTGCATTTGATGAAAAATTGATTGCAAATGAAAAAACAATACTATAATATCGTTATTTTGATGATTCTAACTCAGTTGCCGCCGAGGACCCATGTCTGAAAGGCAATCACCAGCTACTCACGAATCTTGGATCCAGGAATGAATAGTGTCACCCATCAGAAATACCACTTCAACAGCGCCTGTGTGACCATACCTCAAACCAGGCTGGTATTCCACCGACGATGCGCTAATGCTGAATGGAGCTCCTAAAAATGGTACATGCGGAAAGGATAGTCCAGCGTGACTAAAAGGTAGGATGTACGGTATGATATTTGTCTTATTGTTCTAAACACGTGATGTGTTTTATTCATTAAAACAATAAAACAACAGCAAATTAACAGTTAACAATAAAAGCCTCAAATACGTGGTATTGAAAGTACATTCATTGATTTAGTAAGCAAACATAATGTATCAACAATATTAGGTTAATATATAATGTGTAGATATGATAAACATTATGTTTTTATTACATAACGATGGTTCGAAAATAATGTCAACTGTGTACAATTTGCAAAGCATTCTAATTATTTGCATTAAAAAACGAGAATTTTAACACGAGTGTGTGTCTGACGTTGTTGATGTATGATGTTATGTGAATAAAAACCCTGAAAGCGAAATGATACCTTACCGATATAAAGATCAATATATTATTATACAACAGTATATGGTAGGTTCTTGTTGAGTCGTGGATTTTTTTTGTCTGAGTAGTGGTTATAGAGATCGCATGAAATCACACGCAAAAACGAAATGATGTTACAACTTTTGAAAATTACTCACGACTAAACAAGCAGAAATCATATATGATATTGATTTCTTAGTTTGATAATTGTATTGTACACGTTTTGTAGACCAGTTTCCTAATGCTAGTGACGGTATTGTGAACAGAACAATATGTATCCAGGATCCGCAGGACAACTGCTTCGACGAGCTTCATATCCAAATCAAGAACTGCTCAACTTTTTACGTGTATTACATGAAACCGTTGCCCGAAACGGCGTCTTTCCAGCGGCCTACTGCTTCAGTGAGTTATAGGCTGCTTATTAAGTAACTGACGAAAATGTATAATCCAAAATACGATGAAATAGTATAGCTTATGCATGCACTATCGAATGTTAATATTAAGGCCTGCCGGTTTATGACGAGCATGTATCTCCTTTGTATATTTCTCGAGTGTAAATATTCCTATTTATATTTATTTTATCAATAAAACAAAACAGTTTATTATGATATACAGCCATTAGGTTACGTGTAATTAATTTATTTTCAAAAGCGAATAAAATTAACATATTATACAATAGAAAAATACAAAAATATATATTTCAAAAATAATCCAAAATAGCACCATAGGAAACATATATGTTACATGTGTTTTGCGTTTGGCTTGTTATATGTTATACGCAAACAAGGTGAATACATAATATTGTTTTGAAAATAAAGCTGTTATTTAAACTTGGAAATATTTTTTTAAAGGCTACTTTATCGTTTGTGTATTCAAATGCCTTAGTCATATGTTGTTTAAAGTAACCACTTAACTCAAAAACGTATGTATTCTTCGTATGAGTTTTTCTGCAATCCCTGTGATGTCTATAGTATTGTATTTAATTTATTAGAAAACAAGTAATCAAGATGCACTTAACGGCGTCAAGGCTTTTAACAGTGCGTTATTTCCATTGTTACTGCATATAAGAAGTGAAGTAGTGAATTTTGCAGCACGAGGTTTGCGATGGGACAAATGTCAAGAAACAACATTAAAACAACTCTGTTTCTACATTAATTGCGATTTTATCAAGTACATCCCTAACCCTACTGACAATGAAAGTGCGTCTTTCAATGATTCAACGACGCTTAATCAATTAAGGAAATGTTGTATTACCATACGTCGTGCACAACCAGATTCGATTGAATACATAAAAAGTAGATTTACCTAACACGCATGTCTATCTTAATTTATATAAAATTTGATAACCTATATGTATCAATATAACGATATTTTTTATCCAGCTTCACAGTTGAGTTGTCTCGGGGAACCTATGTCGTCTAGTACATCACAGCCTTCAATTCCTTCTGCATCCTCAAACGATCTTACTAATGTTGTGTCATCTATTGGTCAAGTGACATCCCTATTGAGTAGTGAAACGACATCAAATATCGATCGCGGGACGACAACAGTATCCAGCAACTTAGCATCATTTATGACATCCTTAAACACGTCTACAATGCCAACTTTACCAAATAAACGACTTGAGTCGTCAACGCTTGTACAACAATTCGAAAACAGAACTATTAACATCGGTATTACTAAACATATAATATTTTATATACCAGATGGTATTTATACACAACGTGACAAAATTGGTCAAACTCGAAAAATTACATAATATATAATATTTTAATTTGTATGATATACACGTAATTTTATAAACACACACCTTACAAACGAATGATATCATTAGTTTGTATGCATAGAGTAAACACTAATATCTACGTGAATTATTTGCCTGCAAATAAGTATATGTTTGTGAAGCCGTAAATAACGCTAAATAAGATGTCGATAACTGAACAAGATTTGAAACATCCGATTTATAAACGCATTCTAAACTTTGTATTCTATTTTTCAGAAGCGGGACAGCATACCAATGATGTGGCCGTCTACGCCTTGAGCATCAGTCTGACCGTATGCTGCTGTATAATTGCTGTTTTCGTGGTCTTTATTTGTTGTGCACTTAAACGAAGGTATAACATTGACATGCAATTTTGCAATAATATAAATGTTAATGTTTCAATACAAATACATCGTTTCGGGATTTTTGCTTGACTTCATACGCGGCATGTCGTCATGAATCATATTTAAAGAGTATTACGAAATCAAACTACGGATTACTGTTAATGTAAAAGTTATAAATTCGTTTAACAACAAATAAACGCAAATGTACATGTGAATTGCTTTGTGGCATGTAATAACATTAATAGTAAGGTAGCCGTTGTGTTCAAAGTGTGTTTATGAACATTCGGACTTGAGCTCGTGTGACACGGTATAACACAAGCCACTCGAATGATGCTGTCCATTTTATGTAATTGACTAGCCTTTTTTGATGCATGTATGGCTTTTTTGCTATGACATCGATATTATTTTCAATCGAAAAGGCTACGTTTTGACTAAATATCAAAATTTGCCTGACGTCCAATTAAAGTCAGCATTTCTTTTACCACAAACAGGATTGTTTGGTGTATAACGCTGCACCAGTGTATACATAATCCATAACACGTTGCATTTAAGTGTAATTGTGTTATTATTGTATTTCAGGAAATCGAGGAGTGCCGGTCCGTACCAAAATGAATATAATGAACCAATTCCACATTCTACGACATCTAACATATATGCCAGCATAGACCAACAGCAAACTAAGGTATAACTCGATTATACAAGCATCATATGAATCATAAAAATGAATAATAACCACATCGCTGAGATTTTAACAATGTAAATGAAGAGTGCAGAATATGCTTGATACACACTGACTATTGACACACTATTAAATTACTGAACGCTTAAACGAACTTGTAATAACACGTTTGAATGTGTACATGTTTTCTCTATTGCAAGTAAACAATAATATTCATGTCTGTGTTTTCTGATTGATGGAATACACTGTATAAAAACCAAACGTATCTCGTAAAATTGAACGTAAATACATGACAACATGTACATCATTAAAGACAAGTGTATCTCGCTCAGATTATAGCTTGATATTCATGTGTTACAGAGGGCACGTAGCCCCAGAAAAACCTGAACGATACTTATGCAGGGCTCCTAGATGCGTATTTTATAACATGGATGACTTAAACACACGCTTAAAAATCGTATCCGATGGTTGTAATGGCAAAGTCAATGATGCGATTACGGCATGCTATATGTTTTAAAGGTATTGTATGAGCAGGTGTTCAAACAACGATCGTCCAGCTTTCAATATTCAAACGCGATTAAGATATCATTCATATCGAAACCAATCAACTTAAATGCATACATTTCTTCTGACGATTTTCAATTATCATGTTATTACGCGCTTTCTTGTCGCGATTATATTGGCATTGATTGAATGTTTAATTGGACAAATTACCTGTAAACCGACATTTAAGGACATAAGTCTACGATATAAATCTAAATGGGGTTAGACGACAAAACGCTGCACGATATGATCACCATTAATAAGTGTTATTGATATATAAACAGCGTTTAAGTTATATTCAATGTCATCAAATGTTCAATAGTTTATAATTGTATTATCAACGGTCGTTATATGGGTCGATAATTCAAAGTCAGACATCAAACTTGATATTATTTTGGCCCATGCTGAGATATTTTGAAAACACGTGGAATTACATTTTAAAAAGCACATCCTATTTAATGATCTGTTATTATCAAGTATCCCGGTAAGACCAAACTAATGCATTTGAATATCAACCGTACTTTCGTTTTGACAACTGACGACAGAAATGATTCGATGTACGATGTGAATTTAGTTTTAATGCAGATTCTTTCATACAACACACGAACACTAACTCCGATCCTAATAAAAAGACAGTTCCGCTCGGCTTAGAGGACTGTGCAGTCATGTAAAATATCGAATATACTATATACATTTTTTAAACAACTAGTAGCAAGATGAGTTGTAGATGATTGGTCAGTTACCACATTTTAACTAACTCTTTTGACCTGTGATTTCTTTTCAGCTCAATTCAACCGTGAAAAATGCGCATAATATCACTTGAAAGTCAAGACGAATATCAGATCGTAGCATAATGAACGCAGCAGCGAATAGCAGTTCAGCGCAATGCAAGTGTTTATCAGCAAACACTACGAAGTAGATATTTAATACGTTTAAGCCAGCTTTAGAGCGTAATACGTTGTACGATTATGAACAGAGTTTCCATTAAATTCTATGATTTAGTAGTGAGCATTTGCATTAACATGCAAAATCAAATCATGTTTAAAAAGCACTATCATTCACATATATGTTGATTGTCCACTATGTGGTTCATATTTGGCTTTAAATAGAAACAAATCAAAATCACATTCCGTGATACGAAACTGACGGAAATTTAAACTCAGTCTAAATTTAGTGGCTATGTAAACCAAACACATAAAAGAACGGAGTATTGCGCAATTAATCATGCATTGAATGCTGTCAATAACGGATCACATTACATGTATTACAATTCAGTATATTCTGACTTGTTTGTTAATTTAACAAAAACTCTGCCCTACTTCAGCTGCGGCAGCATTGGGGAGACCTTGTTATAGGACAAGGGCATGCATTTATGACATTCAAGTGTCCCTTTCTTATTATATAAGATACAAATTACATCTATTTTTAACAGCTTAAGCCATTTCAAATTCAGTGACGCTTTAAAGGTATACATATTACTTTGAAATATAAATGATCCCATTATTATATTGGCCGTCGCTGAGCTGTTTGTGATAAAGGACATGGCATTGAATGTTCAATTAAAATGCATGTCATCTTGAAGCTATTACATGTAGTAGCTTTGAACTTTATAATTAAGGTTAACGCGTGTCATAGGAAGAATGCTGTTGGGAAACATAAAGCAAGGTTCTACCCCCTTGAACGCAGGCCTAGTAGAAAATTAAGTCACCTGTCACGAAAACATAATTAATAGTCCGCATGCGATTAATTTTTCGTCGACAAAACATTTAACATTAAACAATAATAGAAGAGTGCGAGATTAAAGCCACTGCATGACGTTCAAGACGGCATGCCGACCTTGCCTTAATTAATATAAACTTGCAATCTAAATGCCAGAAGCTACAAGTCACGGGACCAAATTTAGATTCAAACTACAGATAAACTGCAGCCAGCTAACTTCATCAGCTGGGTGCATTTTTTAAATACTTTATCGCTCCTTTAAGCGTAGCACAACCTTATATTGACTGGGCAGCAGTGTTGTTTAGTACGCTACTATTTAAGGTGAGCTTCCAGCCTAAATCGCCTTGCAGCCAGCTAGAGTTCTTATCAATTGCCTGTGTGATGTTTTGGAGTACCAGTTTCCTACATGCACCATACATTCTTAATTATTTCACCGTCTGCCACATGGATGTGACATCACCCCCCCCCCCCCCCCTGGCTTCAATCTCAATAGTCCACATTGTTTTGAAGAGAAACAAATACGTGCGACTCTCCGACATGTTTTATTGCGGATTAATGGGAACCGCACTGTATTGCGCAATAAACAAAGTGTATTTATAAGTATGCTGGATTTAATTTGATCGTTCCCAAATACAAATTTACACCGAGTACAACAAACTCTTTCTTCTTTCATAGTTCACACAACAGGAATCACCGCTTTGAAACGACCAAAGTAAATCACTGATGGTGCTGAGTTGTAAAAGTATGGTAACGAACCTCGACTTAGCTCAATGATGCTATTAATAAGTTTATATGAAGATGCATTAGGGAAAAGATAAACTGCAGAGGAGTTCTTGTTAACCTTAATGTATACCTTTGTTTAACGACTCATATGTTGATCATATTTGGTTTGTATGTTGTTTGTATCTGATGTGTGATCTTCACAATCGCCTTACAAAATTTTGTTCAACATGCTCTACATGCTCTAATTGATAAATTGTATGCAAGTACATAAACATACTACGCTTTTAAAATGATATTCTTTTATGTGTTTCCACCTCTAATGTATTACAAAGCCATGCCTTTCATCATGTATTAAGTGTGATCACAGACCTGAGGTAAAGACAACTTTTGTCATTTCACATGAAGCATTAAAGCAAAGGGTTACAAAACGAACGGCATATGTACGTAACCCAATGCGGATAATCTTACCTCATTGTACGTTTATTCGTTCGCGTTTGCATACATCACGCTTTGCAAAATTGCTGTATAGACTCAAAAAAAGCGGACATGTTTTGTTTTAAATGCAGACAGATCGATAACGATTCCGGTCTTCGCTGAATAAAAGACCATATAATTACAATGTATTAACTTACACAATGAACTACAGAAAATAGATCTAAACAAAGGGTAATCGTTAGTTAAACAAGCGTCCGTTAAATAAGTATTGCAAAATAAACCACGCATTTTAATTATGAATGGCTATTCATTCATGGTTAAACTATACAAATTTTGCTTTTGTGCGATTGTCGCAATTTATCAGTGTAATATTTTACTTAATATACCGTCACACTGCTTTGTAAATGTTTAATTTACTTTCATTTAGCTAAGCATGCAAAATAAAAAACACAGATTTTGTGAATGTAAATTGGTGAATTTGTAACAATTAAATTATTTCCTGTTGAATGGGTACCTGATGTTAAGTCATTCACGTAAAGTGTATCATATAAGATATTCATTAACATTCACATTGCCTATACATAGTTTCATTTTAATTTAAACAAAAGCGTTTGTGTTCTACTTGAGTGTGTAACATTTGGAATGCTGATTAAATTTTAATTGAGGCATATAGCGATATTTTGTCTCGTTACTCTTCTTTTGCGTGGAATTCTTTAGGACTATTTCGAGTTCCGTAAACGGGAAAGATCACAATTAATATTACTACGCAATGTTAGAATCAGTTAATTTAATGTGTTTGCTTTTATTTTATCATTTAAAGACTAAATCATTGAAGACTAAGAAAATTGACGGGATAAATAGAATACTAGCCCTAGCGTTGATTAGAGAGTAGTTTGTAAGGCTCGCGCTCCCGGCGCTCTAAGCCTCGCAACACACACTCCTATCTATTCAACGCTAACCTAGTATTCTCTATATTACTAACGATTTATAACGTTAGCTATATGTGATGTAACATAATCGCTTATTACTACTATTATTAACAAGTGTATTGCGCAAATATTTTCCAGCGGATTCTAGGCCAATAATCAATTTTTATTCTCTAGAGAATAATCTACTTAATCCAAAGCAATGGTATGTTTTTACATAAAGACACTTTACTACTACACGTTGTCCCATTATATGTAATCGCATGCATAGTCTTGGCTTTAATTATTTGTCTCAACTTTGGAATACGATGACGCGTAAGAGGAATTGAATTAGTAACAAAAGCACGTGTATCAGTCGCTACATCGACTTGCCATTGCCATTGTTATTTCGTGAGACCGTAAGTTTTGACTTTGTTGGCTCTGCAGCAACTTTATTTAATATCAGCAATTAAACCGTTATCATACTTTAGAAGCGCGTGGCATTTGTCTGCTACAATTAATCGCAAGGGTAATACTTCATTGTATGATCAATTATTAATACCAATATCATAAAAATAAATCACACGATTAATACACTTTTTGATACCGAACATGTTTTTAGAATAAAACAAAAGACAAAGCACATTATGCCCATTATATTCGTAAGCTTAAATCGGGAGATATGTTTTTGTACAATAATTTATATAATTAATTTGTGTGATGTATTTTGGTAATGTTGAATACATGTAAATGTACACAAGCATTGATCAGTATTCTGCCTAACTATTTATATATGTGTTGTAGCGTGTCGTTGGATAAATATATTAAACTGAAAATGTGTATTGCATTAACCGAAAGAGTGGTGGTTTACCTATGAATTTCGTTTCACAATTGTTCCGTTCGCGTATTGAATAACAGAGTGCGATTATAATTCAGTTCATTTTGCATTAAGCCATTTAACGAGATTTTCTCACACGCGTGTTCAGATTTTAATAAAGCTCAACTGTTTAAATATAAACGGTTATGTTTACAAATTCATGAAACATTTAAAATGATTGTGTAAAAATGTGATAACGATCACAATTATTTATATATTTGTTAAATCATAATTTGTATCGATACTGTGATTTAAGTAATAAATTAATAATGGAGATAAATATAAATTCGTGAAATAGTGATTTAAGCTTGCTCATTTATATATTATCTAACACAGTATTTACCGGTTTAACTTAATCAGAACAAATGCGGTGTTTTAGCATTGCTTTTGTTGTGTCTCTAATGATATATGGACGAGCTTACAGCAATGAATGTGCATCGTTGTCCGCATGCACAATACTTCCAGCAACCGGCCCATGGTCGTCAGATTGTCCTTGCGGAACAGCTAATTCACAGAAAATGAGAGACAAATCATTTTGCTGCTTTGAGTACCATACGGCACAAGAGTGCATTGAGTATTGCGGGTTGAACATAGAATCATTGGTTGAGTACGAAGAGTGCGAACAACCGGTATGTTACAATAGCGGGATATGGAACGAAACCGAGTGCGCATGTACGGACAGATATTATGGACGATGTTGCGAAAACCGTAAGCGACTTTTAAAAATTGAAGTAATGCTGATAATTCAGTGTACTTTTATTGAAATAATTATGTCTTTCTTTACCCGGCCTTCAAGTCTCACATATGACTCAAATATATTGGAAATAGTTAGTTTCAAGTATTATAAATTTCAAATGTAGTTTCGTTAAGATGCGAATGTGAGTTTTGGCAGTCATAAGTAAATGGATTTTGATACATGTGAGACATTCTTAAGTAAGATTTGGTAGGTATGTCAGATATTGTGTGTGCAGTTAAACGTGATATTATTAATATTAGAAGGCGTATGTTCTGATTAAACCATACCATTGTTTGTTATCGGTTTTTCTAAATGCTAAGCGTACCTTGTATATGTTTTGTGCGCAGTATTTACTATATGGCTTATTTCAGTGGTATTTTGAAACGAACGAAAGAATTCTGGCCTAATTTACACTGATGTTGGCCTGCGATAATGTATTTCGGAAGCATCTCTAAAAGATCGTGTAAATCAAAGAAATTGTTCCTAAGAGTACCAACACGAATGTCTAAAGTAGGTAATACATGTGTTTACCAATACCCATACATGCTCCTTGATTACCAGGTTCGATGCTATTTCTAAATGGTTGTGTATATTTACGTTTGTTGTCATAAGCGCACTGAGTATAGGAATGTAATTTACACAAATCTATTTAAGGCGTTAGTATATGCGAGGCAGTTCCAGCCGATGTTTCCACCGAATTTCAATTTGCAGTCGTTACCTTTTCAACAGGAGCTGTCTTGGAGATAGAGTTTGACAGTACATTAACCAAAGAGGAACTAAAGGTACTTTTTGGAAAGGAACAGTACTTATATTCAATCCGTCTTAATTGAGTTACAGATTGATAGCAATATGCGTTACTTCGAGCTGAAGCTTCAAGTTCCTCATGATCATATAAGGAGCATGCCGTAATTCATCTTACTAATATCTGACACAATATTGACGATGCTTATTACTCAGGATATATTATTTGATGATTTAAAGCCATTAACACTCAAAATCAGCAAATATTTCTTAAAATATTTCGTAATATAAAGTTACCCCATTAATAATCATTCTTCCTTATATCAAAAGCCGAATCTTTAACGCTAGATGTGGTCTGGCAACAAAGATTTAACATGATGCAAGATTCTCTTTTTTATTCTTTGTGGTACAATATATAACATTTTAATTTTCCGCAACAATATCTTTTCATACGACACACGAACACTAAATTGGTACATGAACATGTGTTGGATATATTGTACCACACACAATAAAAACGAGCATTGTGTATCTTCTTAAATCTATGTTACCAGACTACATCTAGAAACGAAACATTGACTATTTCTATAAGGAACACTGATTTTTGTATGGGTGAACTTTATTTTATAAAATATTCGTTGATTTTGAGCGTTAATGGGGCTTTACACACCGATTTAAGAAACAACACTTGATATCAAATTCCAGACACAAGTTCTGAAAATACCATACCGACCAGGCGCCACATATACTCATAAAGGTCTCGACATAGCCACTACATTGCTAGCACGAAGACAGAACCGTCTCGCTGGACTGTCCATTATGAAATTCGTATTTGTTTTGACGGACAGTATGTCTTCTAATCGGCTGGCAACTGAAGCTGCTGCTAGAAATCTGCGAAAAGATGCGTATGTTGTGTCAATAGGTAAAGTATGCTATACAATGATTCACAATAAGAAAGACAGACAAATTGTGAGAATGTATTGTTAGAATTTCTGCATTAAACATGCATATACAGTTTAATATCATAGTCTGAATGTAATGTAAAAGATGTCCAACTTTGCAGCGCATTAAGCTTAACTTGACTTTAGAGGGAAGACTAACATTTGGATTATGATAACAGACATATGTTTATGTTAGATAATTAAGTTAACATACATTGCAAATGATAATGTCTGCATATATTATGAAGGTAATACTTATTTGCAACTGCAGGAATTGGATCAGAAGTGTCTCACAAGGAGCTTCATAAGATCGCATCACCACCAGACTCGTATAGTTTGTCCTACGTTTACTCTGTAGAGAACTTCGACGCACTTAATACTCTTATTGATCGGCTTATCGACGCGACGTGTGAGAAATGTGGTGTGAGCAGCAAGTCCGACATCGTTGGAGTCATTGATAATTTATCTGAATCAGCGATGAATCGAGAAGAGTTTCAGGCGGCGTTGAATGGTTTGACATATATAGCTCAACATTTATAGGCGTACGGTGAACCAAACGGACAAAAACTGGAGATTGAAATAGTTAATGATTACGAAAATACACATCTTCGGTTGTCTACTTCAAATGATTTAAACGATGTGTTGTTCAAAATCCAAAATATTCGGCAACAACCGCTTTCATGTGAAACAGAGGAATGTGTAAACGAATATCCAAGAAAGAATATCACATCCGCTATTAAAGAAATTATTACCAATTTCGACGATTTAATAGAAGGTCGTGTTGGCGCAAGAAAGATCATGCTCGTATTTTCCTCAGGGAGATTTCACAACAAGAATGGAATAACATTAGTTATGCATTCGGTATATAATGAATCATTCGTTCAGGGCATTACACACACATAGAAGGATTGAAGGCCATTGTTAAAGGACCCAGTAATGTGTTGCACTTTTTTGATGGTGACGCTTCATGTGTTGCGATCTAAAATGACGTATATTACATGTTCTTAAAGATACCCAAAGGGAAACGCCTGTCGGATAGAAAGAAACATATATGATGTTTTGCAAATTAGATTTTAAAATCCCAAATAACGTACTAAAAAAGCTTTCGACTCTAACACATAATTTGTCAACCTAACGGAAATTTAAATTTGTAAAACATTATCGTTACTTATGATAAAATTTTGAGTAATCGCCTAGGTATAAACCAGTTTAAAGCCCAGCGAAAACTCTCTCTAAGCCAACAATGCATCACAAAAGACACACTAAAATAAATACGAATACATAAAGTTTACTGTGTATGTCCTTATTCAATATTTTTGGAAGTTTGAAGTTTGCTGATGTCGTCAATAAAGCTTACACGCACAACAGGCCACATCACTGGCACAACATGACGAATAGTTTTTGTCTGATTACTTGTTACTCTAAGCTATCGTATATTATAAAAAGGGAATAATTGGAATTGTATTAGTACGTTTGATACTAAAATTAGTCATACATGCCTGGTTGTGGTAAAATACCGTTCTATTTGCATTGACTTAAAAAGGTACATTGACACAATCATATAAACTTTCAAACGGAACTTCTATTGATGGCGATAGTAGAGGAAAGAAAATCGCTTCTGTGCCCGGCCATTATAATTTAGGTTATTTCCCCTGCAAATCAGAAACATATGCAGGTGCTTTTAAAATACCGTGAGTAAGACAGGAAGATAATTAGGTCCGTTGTATATTTACCAATAATTAAGCTTATAAATCATAATGTTTTATAAATCGATCCGATTAACATGTCAATTAATCTTTTGATTTGTCTGTCTGTTAGTGTATTAGTTAGTTGGTCTGTAGACTGATGTTGTCATACTTAAGAGATCATCACGGAGAGTGCAAATAAGTGTGCATAGAAACAAAGCCTTCATCGTGTGATATGTTTGTTTTATTTTATACCTCTTATTGTGTGTTTTGTTTACACATTTCCCCATAACATAACACATACATGTACTACAACAAATTCATTATCCAAACAAAAGCGAGTGCAAACAAAAATTAAAATGATACTTTCACATCACGCGTCAGGGTTCACATTCTGCAAAGATATTTGTAATGCTGAAAGTCAAACGAATATTAAAAGGTTGTGTTGTAGCATTTCGTTAGCATAATATGAGTGGTGCTGTTAAAGACATGAGGCAACGGGAGCAGTTTTCTGATTATTTTTTATCGACCAGTATTCGTTACGTTATCGAACACATATACTTAGAAGGTAACAATAAGATATATATTTGCACATGCATCTAGTTTTGAGTAGAACGCTAGCGAGTATCGCGGCTAAAGTAAAACACACTTGATATTGCCTTGTGATCTGCAATAATGCGGCCTTACATTTTAATTTCTAACAAATACAAATGAAACAAAAGGCTGTAGAGGTACTTGCCTGTGTCAGCTGATCAGTGGTTTATGCTAATGTGTTTCAATAACAACTATTTTGACAATGAAACTAAACTTATGAAGCAATGAATTTCATCATGGCTATATGTGTTCATTTAGAACAGACGTCGGTCATCTTGTAAACATATATTTCTTGTTTGAAGGTAGTTTTGGTTTGAATTCATTGCACCACTAAAAGGCCACTTACTGTTTGGATTTGACCATAACACATTTGGACAGTGCTCTGTAAAAAGGGGGTTTAATGCATGTGCGGAAAGTGTCGTCCCAGATTGGCCTGTGCAGTCCGCATAGGCTAATCAGGGACGACACTTTCCGCAAAAACTTGATTTTTGCTAAGAAGATATTTCTTTAAACGAAAGATAACATAAAAGCGGAAAGTGTCGTCCCTGATAAGCCTGTGTGGACTGCACAGGCTAATATGGGACGACACTTTATGCACATTCATTAAAACCCCTTTTCACAGAGCACGGCTCATTTGTTGTTGTTTCTTTGCTTGAAATTGGATCAATACAAATATTTTAACCGGAAGGATAACGGGTTTTGCATCTGGCCGAGTTTGGATGACTTGGATATTGGTATATTACATGTAGGAATGGTAATATGTATGTATATAATATTCCTTCTAATTTTGTTCGCGTGCGTCACAATAAATTTCTGATATGTTTCTGTTTATTTATTTTTGTTTTCCGTATGTGATGCAGAGGGAACCATTTTCTTTGTTATTTTACCCAAAGCTTGTTATGGAAAGAACAATTGTTAGGAAAATAACATTCTGCATAAAAATGCCCTAATAACTAACAGTTAATTTACTTCACACACCCATAACATCAAAGAGGTTTCGTTGAAAAATATTAACGAACTTGAATATAATTCGATTACCTACGATTTTTTTCGGGGGTGGAGTGGGGGGTTGCCCCGCTTCGAAACTTATTTTTAACGTTTTAAATCACTACGCTACGCTTCCAAATGGTGAACAAGAAAATATATGCAGTCACTGTGTAATAATATATATACTGTTGCCACTTTTGCTTATTTTTAACGATGACATTCACTTGTATATAAGTTATAATACATTATTTGTGTACGTTATAATTGATTTATCAACGAGGGAAATTAAATGGACTATGGTTATTTTCAATTGCACTTCAGAAATTAACCGTCAAACGGTTTTTCAGTTCCGAATGACGTTTGTAAGGATTTGTCATTTTGAAACGTTTATATGCTTACGAAATTTTTAAGTTCTTAAAAATGGTTAAGATCACTCATGCTCTTAATGTCTATCCCATTCACGTGACCAAAGTCAACATATATAACGCATATAAAAATCACAGAATAACTTTCTGTGGCTTACTCTTCAGAGTGGTTACTTATTTGTTGCCTTCAGTTTCAAATAAGACACTTCGAAAAAACGGTCTGATCAGGTAATGATTAAGTCTCGTTAATTGTGAGGAATAGCGGCGAATTTGTTAGAGCACTTTGATGAAATTATTATTTTAAAAGAAACCATCGGGCATTGCACACTGGTATTATAGAAAAATCAAATAATATATAATATATTATATTCTGTTCGTCCACTGTGGGGAATGGCGGGAAATTTGTTAGAGCACTTTGATGAAATTATTATTTTAAAAGAAACCAGCAGGCACTGTATACTATTACTAGTGTAGAATGCCTGCTGGTTAATTTTAGAATAATAGTTCCATCAAAGTGCCCTTTCAAATTTCCCGCCATTCCTATATATTCTGCTCGTCCGTGAATCAATGTGCTATCTGGTTTTACTTTAAACCTATGGATGTTCCTGTCAGCAGGGTCGAGACATTTTAATCTTAACGCCCAATTTGTCTTTGTGGAGTGTATTCTGAACAGTGTCTATGTGAAGTAACCGTTGCGAAAAGTTGCGTTTGTCCATTCATGTTTTGATGCCCACTTAGCTTTGGACCAATTTTCTTTCGGGAACATGTTCATTCTGTTCCGATTTATTTGACCCTTTTCACAATCCCGATATCGAGTTCGATCCGTAGAGTTGTCTTTCAAAGCTGTTATTTCCTATTGAGGCATTATATTCTAGGTGTATTAATTGTATAAATAAAAAAACGTTGTTAAAATGTTGATTTTATTCACATTTTACAACTCGTATTGTAGTTTAATAATTAAGATTTATGGTATCGAGTTATGTAGTAAATGGTTTTCCGTGATAAAATGAACAAAGAACCAAGCTGACGTTGCCAATAGAGGCATTAAAACGTTTAGTGAAGCAACTGAGCTATAATGAAGTTTATTTTATAAAAAGTTACATAGTTCATCAACATAAGCAATCATAAGTGAACTCGGGTATCCGTGAGTCGTAATAATGACAATAAGCAATAGCATTTATAACATAGATGCTTTTGTCTATTAAACTGAATGTGCTAAAAACATAACGTAGATGTATTTTATCACAAGAAATTTAAAACTGCTACATAGCATTAATTAATAAACTTGCGTTAGAAATAGTATGACATATCAATACACACATAATAAGCATCAATTATCTGTGTAAATTATCACAATCCGCGCTTCCAACCCAAGTCCTCGCGCTGGTACAAACAAATGCCATCGGTGTATCCGGATCGGGATCTTGGGTATCCGTGGGTCGTATAAGTTTTGACAATAAGCAATATCAGTTATAACATAGATGCTATTGTATATTAAACTGACTATTCTAAAAGAAACATAACGTAGTTGTGTTTAATCACAAGAGACTTAAAACTGCTACATAATTCTTAATAATTAACTTGCGTGATGACATATCAATAAACACATTATAAGCATCAATTACCTGTGTTGGCTAAGTATATTGAAATACTGGAAATAAATGAAATGTATTAATCACAATCCGCCATCCCAATTCATTACCCCATGCTGGCACAAACAAATGCCATCGCTGAATCAACATCGGTAATTTCGTTGTTCATCGTGCACACAAAATTCACCACAGTGCCAACATGCTGGTCGCGTACTATTGGGAAATCTGGTTCAGCGTCGTCAACACACGGAGAATCATTAGTAGGAAGTCAGAGAAGATGCCAAACATACTGTAACTAAAAATAACATGCGTTCATTTCCCCTTTTTCAAAACGAGAACTGAAAGCATGCAGACGAACAAGAAATAGAAAAAAGGCTGAGATAATGGACATATCAACGAATGCTCTACTAAAAGGTATTTATAAAGTCCCGCTCACTTGAGAACCTCAAAACATTCTTTATTATATAATAACTACTGAATGCCTGTAGGAAGAATCACTTGAAGTGGAAACATTTTTGCTGTCAACAGATACAAAACTTAACAAATGCATACAACGATATGATAGTCAGTGGACATTACCATTTTCATGTTGACAATACGTTAAATCAACGTCTTTGGGTGTGATATTTATATCATATACTGCAAATAACATAACTAATCTGATCAACATACTTGAATGTATTCCAAGGAATAGTTCACATATTTGGCTTTTTACATACACCGGTAAATGTATTTTATTGCCAGATTTTAGTCATGGACCTTAAGAGCTACATTTATAAAAAGAATTTAAGTAAGATAAACAATGTCTGTATTTGTTCTTACTGCAACTTGTTTGTTTTGTCCCAGAATTTAATTCACATGAGAAACGTCATACATTGAGTATGCAATTGAATGAGAATAAAACAAAAACGGTAACATAGTTTTGTAATAAAGTTTAGGTAAATTTACAAAATACGTGTGATAATTGTTATCATCGTTAATAAACGTCAGTTCTCGAAAGCATATGAAGGTGATGAAAATTCAAGAACTGGATTGATCTATTTATTAAATACATATATTTAACTTTCATCGTAAATATTTATCTTTGAGGTCGGTGGGAATAATCGAGCAATAGGAGAAAATAAATAATTGCTTTGCTGAGAGACAAACATTATTAAAAACTTAAAAGTAGAATTGTGTTGTTAAAAAAAACGGTTAATGGAACGACGCTTGATCACAAGTATTGGTTACACATACACCACACACAAAAGTTATCTTGCAAACTAATACACATTTAACGACGAATTAAATAAAAATAATACCTTTTAAACACGCGGGCGTTCCGAGCCAGGCTCCGCTCGAGTCACATCGGAGGACGTTGTTCGTCTTCGGAGCGTATCCCTGGTTACATGTGAACGTCAGCACTGCTCCTTCCTTCAGCGGTCCATTGTTCGTGTCAACAACGCCGTTTACTACTTGAGGACGAACAAAGAGACTAAACTGAAATAATGCGCATATTTCATACATGGCCTTCTATCCGCATACAGAGTTGTTGTTTTTGTATTATTCATTTTAAAGCATATATTGTATACATACATGTTTTTTTATTTGCAAAACAATGTTTTAACAAAGTCTACAGAAACTATGCCTGATAAAGTTTAAGACCTTGGTGTATGACATTTCGATCAATGACAACAGTAAGGGTTCTGTATATATACTTACTGATCTTTTAAGATTGTAAAAACCATTATACTAAATAATATTTAAAAAAAATAATTTAAAATAAGAGTGAATAGTATATAAGTGGACAAGCATTATGAGAATTTAATTCGATTCCATTTTTGATTAAAGATTTTCAATTTGTCATTACTGAGGGCTATTTTTTTCTCAATCTGGATTTTAAGTTTAAGACAATGAATAAAACAATTAAAATTTGTTATTTGTTTTCTGCACTTCATATTAAATATAAAGAAATTTAAGAATAAAATTAACAATATTATTAACGGTTATAGATTTAAATGAGTTTATTCCGAAAATTACACTTAAAAAGGATAATTTAACGCTTAGTTGTTGTTGTTTAGGAAAGGATTTTAACTGGTTCCAAATAGGCTGGATGTGTTTGCACTTCAAAATACATGTTCTATAGTATCGATGTTTTCACCGCAGAAGTCACATTAATTAGAGTTAGATAATTTGCATTTAAGGAGATGTTTATGTGTAGCTATAACTCTATGGACGTATTTATATTGAACTTTTCTCAGTGTGCTATCGATAGTTGCTTTACATGGCATGATAAATATTTGTTTCCAATTAAGTTCTTGTTCTCGAAAAAGGACTTGCCATTTATTTTGGGTTTTGGAGTTTTCTATATAGTTTTTAATTTGAAGTTTGTAAAATATTTTGTTCGTTTTGTTTTGTCTTGCAAGTATGTTTTCTACAAATGTTGTTTGAGTACATGGTGTGTTATTTGTAGTGATTATTGATTTAATATGTATGGGTATTTTTTTTATTATTAATGTGTAGTACTTCAGGAAATTACTTGAGGATATTACGTATATGTAACATATATTATCAAAGGAGTAGAAGTCCTTGATTCTGTAGTCGTATACTTGGTCGACGTATTTTATGTTTCGCTCAAACCAATCTTTATAGAAAAACGCCTTATTGTTTGAAGCTATGTCTTTATTGTTCCATAAAATAGTTTTACTGTTAGTTTGGGTTTCTAGGTTATGATTAACATTACTCCATGCTGATAGAAAATTAGATAGAAATATGTTTTCTTTTGAAATATATTATTGCTGATGTTACATTCAAAAAGTAAGGACTCGCTATATCTTTTTTAAGATTTTCTGGTAGAATAGTTTCCATTAACTCGTATTGGTACTATCTAGGTATCTTTCAACCTAGCTGCATTTGATTGCATTCACGAATGACTCCATATTCGTTAATTTGATACCTCCATTTTCTACGCATTGAATTAACTGAGTTCGTTTAATTTTATCAGGTTTATCGTCCCATATGAAATTAAATATTGTTGAATTTATATCGTTTATAATGTCATTTGGTGGATTTGGGAGAACTGTTGATACATAAATTAATTTAGGCAGTGCAAACGTTTTTAATACTGTGTTTTTTCCGATCAGTGTAAGTTTACGGTGTTGCCATGATTTTAAGCAGTTTTTAAATTTGTGTAATTTTGGCAGTATGTTTTTTAGAACTGTATCTTTTTAAATTTGGTAAATGTAATTCCTAACGTGATGGCTTCATCGGATGTCCAGTAAAATTTCATTTCTTTATTATAATGGACATTACTTTGTTTTAATTTACCTACTCGTAGCACAGTACATTTACTTTTGTTAAGTTTAAGACCCGATGTCATTCCGAAAAGGGTTAGTGACTCTATTAGGTAATGGAAACAATGGTAATTGTTATTTAAAAAGTAAGTTGCATCGTCAGCAAATAGGGACTGTTTACTTTCTTCGTCTGGTTGTATTGATATGCCATTAATATGTTTATTTGATTGGATGTGATGTGATAGATACTCGATGCATATAATAAATAGCGATGATGAAATTGGACACCCTTGTCGAACCCCTCGTTCAATTAAAAGCTGTTTGAGAAGAAGCCATTGTTAGTAATTATACTATCAATGCCGTTATAAAACAGTTTTACCCATTTAATGAGACTTTCACCAAAGTTCATATTTTCAAAGCAAGCGAACATAAACGAATGATCAAGTGAATCGAATGCCTTTTCAAAGTCTGCAAAGAATATTAGACCAGAATTATTTGAATTGTTAAAATATGTAATTCATTCTTGTATAAGACGAACGTTTTCACCAATGTAACGTCCTTTTTTAAAACCGGATTGAGATCTTGAAATGATTGATGGTAATATTTTTTAATTCTGTTTGCTATGCTTTTATTTGCTATTTTATAATCAATGTTCAGTAAACTTATCGGGCGTCAGTTTGACATGGGTTCTAAGTTTTTTCCAGGTTTTGGAATGAGTGATATTATACTTTGTTTTTGAAGCGTGGTTAGACTTCCTTTGTTAAATGAATAATTTGGTGAATTAGTTAAATGTGTTTTTATATCGTTCCAAATTATTTTATAAAACTCGGTAGTGATGCCATCAGATCCCGGACTTTTGTTATTTTGCATTTCTTTAAGAGCCAGTCCAAATTCATATTCTGATAGTAATCCGTCGCATAATTATTTTTTCACTTCATTTAAAGCATGATATGTATTTTTAAAGAGAGTGTTATTTTCAACATTCTTTCGTTTATAGAGCGTTTCGAAGTATAGGCGCTGTTCTTATAGTATTTGATTTTTATTTGTTATGTCTTTGCCATTGACTAGTAGTTTGTGCACAGTTTTTAGTACGCTTCTACGTTTTTCAATGTTTGCAAAGTATTTTGTATTTTTTCATTGTGTTCAACATGCTGTGCCCGCGCTCGAAGTATGATGCCATTGAGGTGTGTATGGTAATTTCCTTTTAATATTTGTTTTTTTTAAAACAATTTCATGTTTAATTGCAGTGGTATCATTTGTGTTTGTTTCATGCAACTGGTTTTCAAGTGTTCAATGATTTTTATGGTTTCATTTTCAAGTGTGTGTGTTTCTTTTTGTATAAATGACGTGTATCCTTTTGATATGTTACCTATGTTACCTTTAATTATTTCCCATAAGGTGTTTGGATTTGCATCTTCGTTATTTTAAACTGTATTGGTTATTTTCTGTTTTATGTGTGTTTGATATTGTGTGTATAATAAGATGCTATTATTAAGTATAAAGTACCCTGGGCCTCTTTCAGGTTGTATCTTATGCAGTTTTAGTTCAACTAGCGAGTGATCAGTCATAAATCCTGGTTTAATGTTGCATGTGTCGATAATATTACAAAGTGACTCAGATATTGAAAACATTGGATGGCTCGAATTCCGGATGGCTTGACCTTTGCTGTCAGTCATGGCAAGTTTGAGCCATAAGGTTTCGACTGTATTGAGGTATAATTCTTGCTGCTGTCTAACTGCTGGGTTTTGATATTTAGAATTATTAAATTAAAGGAAGTTGATAAAAGGTAGATATAGCAAACATATTTTATTTGTGTAACATTGGAGTTGAATGAACTGACTTAGTCAATTTTCATTAATAAAGAGTCTCTTTGTTTTGTGCAAAAGTTGTGTATAGTCAACCGTCTATATTGACACATTTTAAATAGTCGCATGATTTTGGCCAATTGGAGCAGTGACTCTCAAATGATGAACTCCAAGGATATTGTTATGTCTTAACTAAAGTTTTTTATGATGACATCATATGCAGCCATACAATTTTTTTCTCAGATTTGATATTTTCTGCATTTCCTAAAATTAACATACATTAAAATCAGTCAAACATTTATTTTATCTATACCTTACTTGAACCTTTTGACTGTAATAAATTTGCTTTGCCTTTTTTCAGATCCATAGGATGAATGAGGAAACAAACATGTTGCTGTTCGAAATGCCTCAAAGAAGTTTGTTGACAGTTTCATTATGCATTCAAGAATTCTGCGAAACACAAATTCTGGGAAAAGATGACTTAGTGTAAGTTTTAAGTCAATAGATTTATGCATTTGACATCAATTTGTACAAATTATGCTCCTAGAATCAAAACTGGCCACACCCTATACGTCACATGCTATATTTAGACCTTTATAAGGTTTTTAAGATTAAAAATATTAGAAACCACTTATTGTGAATTGTAAAACCTCCGAGATAAAATTACTTAAGTATCACAATTTTAATTTGGGTGAGTGATTACGGCCAACATGGCTTTCTTATTATAGTTATGATCACCATGTTTGTCTTTCAGGCTTTGCACTTCTTGCAACAATCTTACATGGTCAATCATGAGTTATGAGTTTGAGGCAGTTAACTCTCCATTCATCATGGTTCAGATGAAAAGATTCCAGAGGCTTGGAGATAGACATTCTAAAGTTCTTAGTCGCGTGCACTTAGAAAGGTACACATTTGTTCAATATTACGAAATGGATTTTTTTATTCTCATGTTTTTCATTATCAAATAACATACATTATTTACAATTTATTATTCAAACTTCGCAAACAAAGTTTGGAAGTGGGTATATTGGAGTCACTCTTGGCAAATATCAACATTTTCCAAGGGATTGAGCTGAGATACTAGTATGTCATCACCATAAATTATAACTTTTATAGACACAGTTTCCATTTGTTTAATCATGGCTGCTTTTGTTTTGACAAAGAGGTGTGGGTGTATAAATAGTTATATTTGTGTTAAAGCTTTAGTTTAAATATTTTTAAATGCCTTTATTTCTGTACATTAATTATAATTAATGACCAAATACAAGAGATTTCTTGAATAATGGCAATCATAAGTTATGAATTTAAAGTTAATGACAATAAGGCTATGTTTTTTTCCATTACCAAAGAAGGAGGGATACAGAATTTGCCTTGTCTGTCAGGCGGTTCTTCCGTCTGTCACAAACATTTCAGTGTGATATATAAAGAGCTATAAAATATGTCAACGTGAAACTTAATTTGTGTATTGATATAAATGAGGAACTGAGAACTTTAACCCATTTGCACCGGACAAAACGTTCTCGCACTTTTATATACGTTAGCTGTCCGTTATTATCTGTTGAACATGTGTTTGGTTTCCGGAACGGTGCCAGTAATGGACTTCTACCGGACTAAACGGAAGAGTAACGCATTAGTACCGGACAAAACGTTCTCCAACTTTTGTGTATTTTAGCTGTCTGTTATTATATGTTGAGCATGCGTCAGTTGTCCGGAACGGTTGGGTTTATCCGTTGCAAGTCTGGTATTAGTCCGGTAATTGTCTGGTCGTGGACTAGGACAACCGAACATTAACAGACATGTCATTGAACTGGATATGTACAGGATGTGCAACGCATAAGTTTCGAACAATCGGTAAACTAACGCATGAAGACTGCACATCAAACAGACGTATCTGTCCATTTTATCCAGTTGGAAGTTTTGAACATGCTCAAAACTTCCCAACGGACAGAACTGATGTCACTGGACATCGCCGAACAAGGAGCGGATTAATCGGATATGAAACGGACATTAAACTGGTAAGAACAGACATGAACAGAAAAAAATTATTTTTGTCCGTTTCTCGTCTGTTACATCGGTGTGACCGGGCCTTAAAAAGCAATATGAAAGTATTCAACCATGCTCAACAATAGAGGTGCGGAACATCACAGCACCTGGTCAGTTAAGTCAGGTGTCAGGTAGGTGCTCATTAGGATTTAATTTGTATTGTATTTGAAAGCAACTCATTATTGTTGTGACTTTATTTGCTAGTGTCATATTGGTGATAGCTTGCGAATGGGCCATTGTAAGAAAGCATGCTTTTTTCTTTTGCATTCGTGATTGTGTGTGAAGAACTTCAATGTGGTTAATGTGGTCACCTTATACTGAAAAACATGACCATGTAAATGGTAGTGACCTGACTTAGCATTCTTTCTAAAAAATTGTCTAAATGTTAAACAGTGTACTGAACTTTTGAAATTCTGTTTTGCCCATATTAGTACAGTATATACCAATATATGGTCACATACCTGTATTTAAACAAAATTATTGATGGTGACTATATGCACCACACACAATTTGAACCCTGCACTCCCCTGACTTAATCACTATTATTTGACACCCTATGTTGATTTTCAACTTTTATTTTTCTCAACTAATGAATGTTTTGACACAATTTCATGTTTGTGATAGCTTGCAAATAGACATTTGTAAAAAAGCATTCTTTTTCATGAGCATTGTTTCCCTTATCTTATAGTATGGTAAATATGGTCTCTTGATATTGACATTGAGAACATTACACATGCCATATAATAGTAATTATCTTAATCAAATAATTTTATGATAAGTCTATGGAACTGCAATTCAAATGGGACAATTTAATACATTAAAAAATAGTATTGATGTCAAATTGCACATAAGTATGCTCTGTCACAGTAATTGTATTTTTTCATTTAAATATTTTGTATGCAGTAACATAATGACATTTATAAATGTTTCCTGTAAAGATCAAAACCCAACATTTTAATATAATTATTGATGGTGACTATATAAACCATCAACAAGTTTTACCCTTTGAACTCATCTGCATGATTGTTAACCTTGTTTGACACCCAATATTGTTTCAGCTTTTGTCTTGATGTTTTGTTGTTATGAAGAAAATTTGGCAGACAGGCATTCTTTCAATTATATTAGCCAAGAGAAAGAAAAATATTTTGTTGTCGTAACAACCTTTTTGTAGAATAGTATTTCATGGCTGGTGAAGATTTTAATTTCTATAATCTAAATATCGAAAGCTTTTGCAAGAACATTAATGTACAGATGCTTTGACAAATAACTAAGGTTTATAATGCATGATCATGGATGTGATTTCTCTGAGAATTCACGCGGATATAACATTCTCAATGGGAATTTTAGAGAATTCTTTATATTTAAAAAAATAGTGAGATAGGTTAAAACTGATTTTGTGGAACATCACCCAAGCTGCCAGAAAAAATGCAATGTTTAAACCTCTACTAATATAAAATTGTCAGCATTCCGCGCCTGTAGTATTATTAAATTGATGCCTATAAAGATCTTTTCTACATTCCAGAGGTTGCATTTTTTGGTAGAATCTTCGTTAAACCTAAGATAAATTATGCTAATTACATGAAATATAAAAAGGTTTTCGTGCATTGAATTTTTCGGCCAATCCTATCAAAATTAGTCAGAACATTTTTTCCAGTGCAATCTCAGCTTGGTTTGAAACTGGGTCAAATGATCTAATAAACTAGGCAAGGCTGAAATTTAAAAGAGCATGCATTAACTTTTGTCAAATCTTCATTTAAGTTAAGTTTTTATTTACGTTTTGTACTTTTATTGTTTTGAACGCCACCTTTTCAGAATAGTTTAGTTTGTTTTGGTCTCAAAAGATTGCCTTAAAGGGCACAGGCCATCTTGTTTTTAAAATGTTGCAACATTGTATAGTTATATGTATTTAACATGTTTTGATGCCAGAAAGTAGCTTCAAAATACTTATAGATAGAAATATTTAATCCAAAATATAAACGTCTAATTTGTTTTCTTTATTTAGATGTCACAGTCCTTATACTCCCAAGTGGTGATGTATTGTTGTGTGATGACTTCAGTGTGAAAAAAAGCCAGACAGTTTCATAGAACAAAATCTGGTTCAGGTAAGGTATCCTAGCATAAATGAATTGCATCAAAATTTAATTCATGTTTATGTAGCTCACATGCAGACCTAGCTTTGGAATGAAGAATAGTTAAAATTAATACAGTAAACTCTCTGTAAACCGGACGGTCTCGGGACCGGCCTGATCGTCCGGTTTTCAGAGAGTTCCGGTTTACCAAGAGTTTTCATATTGCCGAAATATACATGGTATGAATTGTGTACAGAATCACATTAAAATAGAACAAACTATATACATTTACATGTACCATGTGATAACTGTACGCAGGTACTGATGATGTTAATTGCATTCTTAAAAAAATGTGTTTTTAATCGATTAAAAGCAAAAAAAATCCATACCGACTTGTTTTGATTAATCCCAAAGTAAGCGTGGTGCTTTATACATGTACGTACGTGGCATTTGTCATATAGGCGAGTGACGACACAAATAAGATTGTTGTAGATACACGATTTACTATTCAATACATACATGTACCACATTTCAAAAAACATACACACAAGCAAAAAACAGCGTCATATTCATAATCTCAAAATCTCCTGGTAGACGTTCTTTTTCTTCAAGATGTCGCCGACCGTTGTCTTCCCGATCTTGAAGCGCTGGCCGAGTGCCTTCAGAGATGGTTTTGGATGAGCAGTTGATTCCGTGATGAGCTTTATCTTATCCTCTAATGTAAAATACCGAGAAGATCACAAGAAAGTGATCGTCGCAACGGCATGCATTAATTTTTCAATTAAATTGTTTATCATAGGCGATAATAAATAATTACTAAAACGATCGAGTCAATCACTTTTTGGTGTTACCGCACGTCTATTATAGACATTCACAGTTTGTTTTACATTACTTAATCGGACTCCCATAGCGCGGTAACGACTTGACACCTTTATGGCATGTTTAATCCGATTATCGACAATTGCGCGAGCAAAATGTGTGACACCGCACTCGCTGTGCTGACTAGGTATTGTTATTTTCACGCCTCGGGCATCTTGAGAATTTAGACCGTCCGGTATACTCAATGTATTTTACGTTGAAAATGACCAAATTTACGGAGATACCCGTCCGGTTTCCGGTTTTCAGAGCGTTCGGTTTATTCAACTTTTTTAACAAAGAAATAGAAGGAGAAATACGGGACTGGCCCGACCGTCCGGAATCGGGAGAGTTCCGGTATTCAGAGAGTCCGGTATTGGCAGAGTCTACTGTAATCTTAAACCTTAAACAAATGGTTTCATGGCATTGACAATAAAACATTATATTTGAAAACGTGTACTTTAATGCCAAGTTTATTAATTGAATTAATAGTGGTATATGCATGCCAGTAATGTTTTTTAACTTATGAGTTTAGGAATCCTGCTACTTAATATACTACGAACAGTTTACAGTAAGTTACTCTCATTTGACTTTTAACTGCATGAATTATTCAAATTAGCTCCTAAGAATCAGTAATGTAAGTGAGTCACAATACGTTCATGCTTATTGTTAAGGTCAACATATGACAATTATGGCACCAAAATAAATTAACAGTTGGAGATTTGCATTATTTTAATTGATATATTACTGATATTGTATATTAAGTCTTAGAAAAATAAACATATTGTTTCCCTCAATTTTGTTACTCTAGAAAAATATCTGAACATTATTTGAAAAAGCTCTTTAGTGGCTCGAGTTTTGAATGAATGTACACTGTTTGCATTGCTCTCTGATCCCCTTTTAAAGGTCCACAACTGCTACTTAGACTTGGATGTAAAAGAAGGTACATGTTTAGTTATATACACGTTGTTGTTTACTGGTATGCTACTGCAATGAGAAAGCATGAAGTTACCACTTTCTTTATACATTTATGTCTACATTCTTATTTTGATGATATTGAGTCTGGAGAGTAGTGAGAAAAAAGTTTCCTATATTTAGCATTACTTTAAATGGAGCTTAAATATGACATACAGTGCTGGTAATTGATTTTTGAACCCGTTGATGCAAGGTTAGTGTTTCTAAAAACTGACATCAGAAAGCACTCACTCACTTTATTTTGGATTGCACAAAACATTTGTGCCAAAGAAGCTTAAACACAGGCCTATATTTGGGCCAGAAACAGAATGCTAAAGGAAACTCTTACGTAAATACATGTATAAAGAAAGTGTTTGAGATTTTGTGCCAAGCCAAAGTTGTGTGTATGGGTTGCTGACATGCCACAAATTTTGTGATTGAATAATGATTAAAAAACTGAGAAGAAAAGAAAACACACTCTAACTTGTTAAACATAAATACTTCATAAGTGAATTATTTACGGTTATTTTTTTAGAAAATGTCTGAGAAATAAATCAGGCGCAATAACCCTTTTTTAAATTAAATATCATATAAGTCTAAACCTAATACTTGTATATAATTAGTACATCATGAACATGTCTTTTTTAAGATGATGCTGAAGACACATTTTTGGGAAGCATAAGACGATTAGATGGCAATACTTTCGTGGCAGCACATTTCAACATGATGGTCAATGCCTCAGACATCAAGACACTTTTCGACACTAACTGGTTAAATGACAAAGTAAGAAACAAAGTATATATCAGATGCTTATTTATAAGCAATGATGGCATTTACATAATTTTAGCTTCCCATAACTCTAACCTGAAGTGTTTATAACCACCTGATTATAATGCATAATGCCTGATGTAACTGATTATATAAAATAAGTCATTGTTGTTTTACCTTTGATGGCAGGTTTATTTGTACATATATAGAATAAATGTACTTTTTTTAGGTTGTTTACATCTACTTCCGAATTATTCATGCTTCTTGCCCATGGATCTCCGTTGTCGACCCGATGTTTATCACTGCCCTAAACGAGGGGAGATCATCAGCTGCCAAAAAATTCCTGACACCACAGCACCTCCAAGCTAACCAAGTTCTTATACCTTATGTTTTAGAAGGCTACTGGACATTGATCGTATGTTATATTTGTGTGCTTACCTGTTCTCAGAGAGGCCATTTTATATTTAGAAACATCAGTGTCTTTAGCCCAATTATATTCAATAAGTAAATAATTCACATAATTATAACAGCTTAAGTTCTGGAACTGGCTGGCCTTGAATGTTATGGTACATGGTGGGTTTTCATAATATATAAGCACAATTAATCAGGACATCAGACAAGCTGGGAGCATTGTTCGATTCACACCATAGAGTTAAAACATGATATTATTTGTATGCCCACGAAGGAGGGCATATAGTGATTGGACTGTCCGTCTGTCTTTCTTTCCGCCACACTTTGCATTTAGGTTTCGAAAATTGAACATAACTAAAGATATAACCTTCATATTTGGTATGCATGTGTATATGGACAAGGCCTTTCCATACGCACAAACAAATTTACCCCTGTGACCTTTACCTTGAACTTAGGGTCGGCATTAAGGTTTTGAAATCTGTATATAGGTTTCGAAAAATACTAATAACTTCTATGTCCCTTGCGATATAACCTTCATATTTGGTATGCATGTGCATATGGACAAGGCCTTTCGGTACACACAACAAATTAGACCCCTGTGACCTTGACCTTGAACTTGGGTTCGCGTTTAGGTTTCAAAATCTGCATTTAGGTTTAGAAAAATGCTCATATCTTCTATGTCCCTTGAGATGTAACCTTCATATTTGGTATGCATTTGTATATGGACAATGTCTGTCCATACTCTCAAAAAATTTGACCCCTGTGACCTTGACCTTGAACTTAGGAACCTGGATAGGTTTCGAAATCTGTGTTTAGGTCTAGAAAAATGCTCATAACTTTTATCAAAGCGTTAGTAGTGGGCATATGTCATCCTATGGTGACAGCTCTTGTTTGAGATAATTACCGTAAGATATGTATGCATAGATATGATGACATTCAAGGGTGTTGTGGTTTAGAGAATGGCAGGGTGGACATAACATGTAATAGTTCAATAAACTAATTTCTCGTGTTGTCCAGCATTGATGGATGTTGTTATTATTAGTATGATAAGCATCACACTCATAAACCATAAGCCATTTCATGACGAGTCACAATGCACGGCCTCAATTTGGTTGACATTATAAGCATATTAAGTACCAAGAGGATCTAGGTAACAACATAACAAGATAATTTCACAGAAAACTGGAGCATGTCTTTGTCAATCATTGATTGATTTAAATAACCTTTTAGAATATGATTTGTCATATAATAGAACCGGGTCCCTTGGTTTAAGATGAAGATCATAATCTCGTCCTACAATTTTGTCAGGGTCTACACATGACAGTGGTTCTCTTTGTTTTTCCTTTATTTATTCTTATAAAATTGAATACTAGTTACACATGGGCATGGCTGTTCTGGCTTAGGTAGCAGATCACATTTGTTCATATAACTCTACCTAGATTTAATATTTCCTGTTATTGGTTGTGTTATATTTTAGAATTCCCCAATAATTCTTGTATTGACAGTTTCGGTGTCATTTAAATAAAACTAGACATTTTATAAACAAGTTTTTAAAATCTTTTAATATTATCAATTTATTATATTTCATTAATTTTTCTGCCCATGGACAAAATGCCTCACAGTTGGACTTTACAACATAGGTAGGTATGATCAAGACAAAACCTGTATCTACCGTGCTCTTATTAATATCTATAAGGTCTAACTGTATATCTTAAATTGAAACATTTGCAGACCTGACCACAAAGTTAAATGTGATCACTTTAGTCAATAATGTATTGTTAAGTCAAGAGGTACCTTTTGAATACAGTCAACCTTGGTATTAGAGACTACACAAGGTAGTAACCAAATTTGGTATTTTTATGAAATTGCCCTTAAAAAAGACCATTCTGGAAAAAAATGTAATCATCATCAGTATCAAAATCATAGACAGATTCTGTCACTAGGCTATCTTGTCTAACATTTAAATAACATAAAATCAATTAGGTGTTAAACATATAATTACCTTGCGGTTTTATAACTAGTAATTATCCAACAAAACATGGTTTATATCTTGTAATAATTTAACAAAAGACTGGTGCCTTTTTTGACGATAAGTGTGTTTTAAAAATTGTGTAAACAAGAAGCGAGAAAGTGTTATTCTAAGGCTTCTTGACATGAAGCAGCTTTCCTTTGATTAAATCAAACTGACGATAAATCAGCGCTAAAATTTTCAAATTTGACCTAAAGTGGTAGCTAAATCCAAGATTTTGACTTCAACATACACAAAAAATCAGTGGTCGCTGGTCGCGTAAGACAAACGTTTTTAATAAAATATCAAAATAAAGTAAAAATGCTCAGGGTGAAATTCTAAGTGGTAGCATAAGACGAAGGTTGCTTATTTCAAGGGGTCCCATCCACAATATTGAAGGTACTCGAAGACCATATTTTAAGTCAAATTTCTATCAATAGTTTGTTGTGATCTGTTCCAAACTTAATTTCCAATGTATGTTACTGTTTTGTATATGGCTATTGTGAAACTGTGTGAGCAGTTCTATAAGAGGCAGTTTCTACCTATTGCTACAAAGTAGATTGAGCTATTCTGGAAAAACCAAAGACATCTGTCCCTTGTCTGCCTTTCCAAAGACACACAATTTTTTTCAACTGTTGAGGTTGCTCATCAATAGTTAAATAAACTGTTGCTTAGCTGTAATAAAATTAATGTTTTTTAAAAGATTGGTGTAAATCAATAAAGTGTTTAGACTCTAAAGCAACAAGAAAGGCAAAAAGCGAGCATAAAACTACTCGTCACTCATGAAAATATGTTCTGTGTGACCACATGATTATACAATTTTTACACCAACATCAATGAATATGATCTCTGTTTTTGCTTTCCTTATTAGAAGTTAACATAACAATAAATGCTTATTGTCGAAAGGAGGTGGCCAAGCAGACAAATGGTTACGACTGTGGAGTTCATATGTGCCAAAATGCTGCGGATGTTGCGTATGCCTTGCCGTTTTCATGTTCTCCGGTATGTCTTATCAACATTTAATTTAATTCATGAAAAAAAAAATGAAAAAATGATATATTCCTCTCCAGATTGATTAATCATTCCACGGAGCTTTTACTTCAGACATTTGGTAAAATCTATTTCTCAGGTATTAATTTAAACAACGCAAAAAATTGCCAGATTGGAAATATGTTAAATAATAACCCATTACTTGAATTGGCATTTATTAGTTATTATTAATTATTTCCCCATGATATATACAAAACTCCTTGACATAAAGCATGCAAGTTGTAATGTTTACTATTTAGTGAAGGAAGAAGCCTGTTTATTCAGAAGTCAAAGGTAACAGGGGCTCATAAGAAGAAATTTAATCGGTACACTTAATCATCAGTTGTTTCAAGTAGTTATTTAAATTGCTGTTTATGCCTATGACAAGCTCCATTTAGCAGACTTTCAATTGTGATCCAGCATGGTGTTAAGAAAACAACATATCCAGCAATTTTCATCTCACACAGTGACTTTTCGCTTGCTTCTTTATAGTACATGTAGGGGATTGAAGCCAAAAACAAAATATAAGAGAGGTATTTTGCCTTATATGCTATCCATAAATAATAAACCCAGACCTAGTATCATAGATAGCCGATGCGTTTTCTGTCTAAAAAAGGCCCTTTTGAATTGCAAGTTGACATTTTTATTCTCTGGAGTAGTACTGTTGAAGGTCTAAAAATAGCACCTGTCCACCCATACGTTCCTGGAGTTTCTGTTTTCAATTTTTTTAAACATAAACAAACTTTCGCTGTTGAATCAACTTGACGTGAAGACAATTGTCAAGAAAAGAAAGTTCATACTTTATTATGGCCATTTCTGGTTTTTCACTGAGAAATATGTATTATCCATCAATTGTGTTTATATGCTCCTATTTAACTGCTTGCTGTATTTTGCTGAAACTTTAAACGGCTGTGGATTATAACCATTAGAAAGGCGTTGATTATGTTCGCAAACAATTCTTGCTGACTTATAGCCCCATGGACCTTTCACAGCAGAATAATGGCCATTGTCTGTTCTTTCCATTAGGAATATTATTATAAGCCCTACCTTATTTTGATTTTTGTACCAAACTACCTTCTTGTCAAATATATATTTCAATATTTCAAAGCTGAATGACCTTAATGTTATTTTAAGGAAAATATTATTTATGCAATAAAATCCAGCTGAATTATATTTAATTATCTTTGTTTTCTTTTAGCACAATAGAATAAATGTATGGTACCCAAAGTTTGCCAAGCTACGCTTCTTGCTTACCTCGTACTGTGTTATAAAGCGTCCTTGAATTAATATTTTGCGAGAATGTAGCTGGAGCCTCATATAAATATACTATCCTCAATAAGGCACAATATAATCAATATATATTAACAAGTACCTTTCTTTTACCAGCTTCAATATAATAATAGGGCTCATATTATTCAAACCATTCTTAGAGTTGGACTTAGATTTCTTAGAATTACCAATATTTTTTCATGAAACTTGGAACATGGATAGATACCAATAGGTCTATTAAGAACGTCATTTCATTTTGTTCCTACGTCAAAAATTATGGTTGTTATGGCATCAAATAGACTAGAAATACTGATGAAAATGGTTGTTTTCTGGATCCTGCGTTAACTTTAAAATTTCTTAACATTTTTTCATGAAACTCGTAACATGGATAGATAACAATATGGACATTATGCATGTCATTTCAATTGGTTCCTACGTAAACATTCTGGTTGCTATGGCCACAAATTAAAAAAATATTCTGACAATGGTGGAATTTCTGACAATAGTGGAGCCGGTAGGGGACTTTTATTGCTTTGCAATAGTCTTGTTTTAACTGGCTTGTTAACATTACATGCTTTTATTGAAAGTAAATGGAAACTTTAAAAAATATGTAAGCTTTTGTTTTGTTCTTTTTTCCAGAACAAGGTTCATGCCATCCGGAAGGCGATGACATTTGAGATACTGACTGGAGCATTGATGCCCAGAGAATAATGCGAACAGTTTTGTAGATCACGCACTATTTTGGCCATAGATTAAGTGATTACATATATTTGTTCAAACTGATTGAGAAATTTTGATGCATGCTAAAAAAGCATCAATATTATTTGTGGATCAATGCAGAGACCTGTTATTATACGTTATGCGTGCATGTTTGCCTCAAAGGGTCTCCCTGTTGTGTTAAGTTTGTAAATATTTGTTTCTTGCCAAAACTCTGTTTAATTGGCCACTGAATTAAAAAAAAATCGTGTTTGTATTACTATGCTTTTTAAAGCCAGTAAAAAGGGCGATATAATTATTGAGTGTCTTTACTGAACTTAATTTTTAGGTCACCTGAGCACAACGTGCTCATAGTGATCGCCTGTTGTCCGTCGTGTGTTGTGCGCCGTCAACATTTGCCGTGTTAACTCTCTAGACGCCACATTTATTGTCCAATCTTCGTGAAATTTGGTGAGAAGATTGATCTCAATGATATCTCGTAAGAGTTCGAAAATGGTTACCTTTGCTTGAAAAACATGGCTGCCAAGGGGTGGGAGATTTTTCCTTATATGGCTATAGTAAAATTTTGTTAACACTCTAGAGGCAACATTTATTATCTGATCTTCATGAAACTTGGTCAGACGATCCATCCCAATATTATCTTAGACGAGTTTGGAAATGATGCTGTTTATTGAAAAAAATGGCCGCCATGGGACGGGGCATTTTTCCTTATATGGCTATAGTAAAACCTTGTTAATACTCTAGAGGCCACATCAATTGGCCGATCTTTATGAAACTTGATCAGAAGATTTTTCCGAATGATATCTTGGATGACTTAAAAAATGATTACATTTGCTTGAAAAACATAGCTGCCAAGGGCCGGGGCATTTCTCCTTATATGGCCATGGTAAAACCTTTTTAACACTCCAGAAGCCACATTTATTGTCCAATCTTAATGAAACTTTGTCAGAAGATTCATACCAATAATATCTTGGACGATTTAGAAAAAGATGCCAGTGGGTTGAAAAACATTGCCGCCAGAAGGGGGGGGGGCATTTTTCCTTATATGGCTATAGTAAAACCTTGATAACACTCGAGGAGCTACAATTAGTTTCAAATCATAATGAAACTTGGTCTTAATATTTGTCCTAATGTATCTTGTACTAGTTTGATAAAGGTTCTGGTTGCTTTAAAAACATGGCAACCAGTTGACGGTGCATTGTTTTCTTATATGGTTATATATTGCTTTTGTAAAACCTTGTTAACACTCAAGAAGCAACATTTATAGTCAGATCTTCGTGAAACTTGGTGAGTAGATTTGGTCCAATGATATCTTTGATGAGTTTGAAAACAGTGCCGGTTGGTTGAAAAATATGGCCGCCAAAGGGGGGGGGGGCGGATTTTTTTTCATTATATTGCTATTATAATACCTTGCTAACACTCTAGAGGGAACATTTATTGTCCATTAATCATCATGAAACTTGGTCAAAAGATTTGTCCCTATGATATCTTGGACATGTTGGAAAATGGTTCCGGTTGCTTAAAAAACATTGCCACCAGGGGGCGGAGCATTTTTCCTTATATGGCTATATATGGCGTTTGTAAAACCTTGTTAACACTCTAGAGGCCACATTTATTGTTCGATCTTCATAAACCTTTATCACAAGGTTCATCATAATTATATCTTGGATGAAAATGGTTTTGGTTGGTTGAAAAGCATGGCCACCAGGGGGTCGGGCATTTTTTCCTTATATGGCTTTAGTAAAACCTTGTTTACACTCAAGGTAAATATTCTCGAAGTTTAATCTAGTAATATTTATTTCGCAGAAAACTACTTAAGGGTGAAAAAACTGTTAATAGCTATGATTGTTTGAATTCCAATCAGAAGTGCACTCTTCCCTTTTCAGCTGCCTTAGCACAAATCAATACACGTCTCTGAGTGAACATTGATGTTTTAGTATAAGATCAGAAACTTGATACCTTGTTGTGCTATTCCTTTGATGTGTGGCACCATATATAAGAGAAGATATATTTTTTGAGGCACACAGTGTATTGATGAGGTCTGAATTTGTTTGTGTGATTATCAATTTTTTTTGTTTTAAAATGGATTTATTTATTTTTTAATTGGAAATATAATTGCAAGGTGAGTCTGAAAATAGTTCATGTTTGTTAAACAACAAGGCTCTCAGGGGGGTGGTAGTTTTTTATGTCTTCAGTTTCTTATTGTGAAACATTAATTAAATCTCGGGTTATCATTTATTACAAAAACGTAATGCATCACTTTACAGACAACAAAAAAGATCATTTGGAGTTTGTATTTACAGTATCATAGAATTATTGTCCCCCACCGGTTTCACTCGAGGGAAATTATGGTTTGCGCTCTATGCGTCTGTCTGTCTGTTGGTCACAGCTTTCTGGATCCTGCAATAACTTGTTCTTCATACTTTTTCATGACACTTGAAACATGGATAGATGGCAATATGGACATTTCATTTTGTTCCTACGTCAAAAAAATTGGGTTGCTACGGCAACCAATATATATATATATAATCTGACAATGGTGGAGCTGGTAGGGGACATATATTGCCGGCAATAGTCTTGTTTTTAGCTCACCTGTCACGAAGTGACGTGTTGAGCTTATGTGACCTTGGATGTCCGGCTTCCGTATGTGCGTGCGTGTGTCAGTCAACATTTTGTTTGTGTAGACAGTAGAGGTCTTAGTTTTCATCCAATCTTTATGAAATTTTGTCAGAATGTTTATCTTGATAAAATCTGGGTTGAGATTGTATTTGGGTCATCTGGGGTCAAAAACTAGGTCACTAGGCCAAATACTAGAAAAACCTTGTGTAGACAATAGAGGTCACAGTTTTCATGCAATCTTTATGAAATTTGGCCAGAATATTATTCTTGATAAAATCTGGGTTGGGATTGTATAGGGTCATCTGGGGTCAAAAACTAGGTCACTAGGTCAAATCATAGAAAAACTTTGTGAATACAATAGAGGTCATAGTTTTCATATGATCTTAATGAAATATGGTCAGAATGTTTATCTTGATAATATCTGATTTTGGATCGTATATGGGTCATCTGGGGTCAAAAATTAGGTCACCAGGCCAATTCTAGTCAAACCTTGTGTAGATGAAAGAGGTCACAGTTGTCATCACATCTTAATGAAATTTTGTCAGAATGTATTAATAAATGGAATTTAGCTTGGGATTGTATATGGGTCTAATAAAATTTAAGTGAAGCAAGCTAAGTCAGGTGAGCGATTCAGGGCCATCATGTCACTCTTGTTTATTTATTAAATTAACAAATTTGTCTTTGCAGTTGATAGCGTAGTTGAATGAGAGGAACTGTACATTATACTATCAAAGCGAGAAAGTTGTTAACGAATTTTGCCTTTGGACAACACTTGTTTTATGTTAATTGTTATATCTTAATGCATGTGCAATTTTTGCTCAACATTGTGATTATTAATATTTGTGTCGTTTTTATTAAATTATAATTATTTTGAGGTCTGTTTGTTCTGATATACATTTATTAACATTACAACCAGGTGTGTGTATAATAGTTTTCATTAATCTAGTATTTAACATTAAATCAAGTGTGACATTTATATAAAAAAACAAGACCGACATCAAATACGGATAAGAAAGACTATGCATGCCACAACATCTAGTGACATGTGATGCAACCTTCTGTTGTGAGACCTTTATTATTCGGTAGTCATTGAAAAACATTGTTGGCAACAGGGATAATTTGAATGCACCCGGATCGAATGATCGGGGGTATGTTGGTTTTTGGCCTGTCTGTCTGTCTGTTTTTGTATGTGTGCGTCTGTCCCAAAACTTTAACCTTGGTCATAACTTTTGAAGTATTGAAGATAGCAACTTGATATTTGGCATTTTGAGTGGTGATAGATCGAGGTCATTATTCAAGGTCAGTGGTCAGATATATGGCTTCCAACGGGCGCAGTAGGAGGCATTGTGTTTCACAAACACAGCTCTTGTTTACTATTTGAATGAATTTTTAAATTAATTTCTGCTCAAAAACAATGTATGGTACTTAACAAATAAGTGCATTACTCAGATAGATAATTATTGAAAAGCCGTACAAATCTTGTCAGTTTTATGTTTAAATAAATTTTTGATGTTGTGTAATACATATCAGCTGTTTTGTTAGATATATATACATATGTGATACTGTGAACCTGAAATGTATAATGATGACTATTAATTAGTATCTAAGTTAAATTAAGTTCAATTAAAAGGTGTATACAATTGTCAAGCATATGGAATTTGTTTTTTGTATATCCTTCTGCTCAAAAATAATGTTTGGTACTTAACAAATAAGTGCATATATTACTCAGGTAGATAATTATTGAAAAGCCATACAAATCCAGTCAGTTGTGACGTTTAAATTGATCTTTGATGTCGCGTAATACATATGAGTTATTTTGTTAAATATATATATGTGATGTTGTGAAAGTAAAAATATATAATGATGACTAATAATTAGTATCTAAGTTAAATGAAGTTAAATTAAAAGGTGTATACAATTGTCAAGCATATGGAATTTGTTTTTTGTGTATCCTTTCCGTACATATTTTAATTGTTTTCATCAAACGGTTTTGATGTTGTTTTTAAATACATCAGCATCAACAATTGTATTATAATCCCAAACACACGAAAAGCAATAACAAACATTTAAATAAAAAACTCTTTTAACAGCATGAACACCATGAACACCACAATCAACTATAATATTACACTATCACCATGATCGCATTTATTGCTACAACTTCTGCTGATATTCTAGCTGCAACTACCATATTATTTTACGTGAATAACAATCAATAATACATTAAAAAAGCACAAGTGTTACTACAAAACTTAACTTTTTGTATTGACTTCGTTTCATTCACATGCGCGTGTTCAAAGACTTTCCCCACCTGTAATCGCATAGTGTAAGTACAAATATTGTGTCCATGTACTCCTAAATAATACACTTACTAGATTGTTAATGTTTGGACAAATGTAGTATTACTGTGTCAATTCCTATGTACTTCAGTTGTAATTGAAGATATTTAATTTTTTACAAAGATGAAATTTAATTTTGATTTAGTCTCCATCTGTTTGTGGCGTGGATGGTGTGTGTGGGGGACTGATGTACACTGGGAAAAACACGTGCCCAGTATGTAATAACCATACTTTAAACTTGCTAAATAGGTTTAAAAGCTGTGTAAATAGGCTTAAGAAGTTGTATGTTTGCACCTATGTACTATACTTGCTAAATGGGCTGAAAAGGCTTTAAAATAGGCTAAATAGACTTTTTATGATTTATTTTTCAACATATGTTCTAAACTTTCTAAATAAGCAGAAAAGATTTATAAATAAGCATTTAAATAGGCTAACTAGTAGGTATGTTTGAACCTATATACTAAACATGATAAATAGGCTGAAAGACGGTTTAATAGGCTAAATATGTTTTACGTTTCAACCTATGTACTACGCGTGGTAAATAGGCTGAAATGGATGTAAAATAAACCAGATGCGATGTATGTTTGAATCTATTTACTGAACTTACTAAATATGCTCAATAACGATTAATATATAGGCTACTCATGCTGTATGAGAAAACCTTTGTATTAAACTTGCTATAGTTTAAAAAGCTTGAAAGGTCATTAAATATACTAACTATGATGCCTGCATTAACCATTGTACTTAACTTGCTAAATACTAGTAGGCTAAACGGCTAAAAAAGGCTTATAAATAGCCTAAATGGGATGTATGTATGAAACTATTTACTTAACATAATAAATAGGATAATAAGCCTGAGAAGGCTCTTAAATAAGCTAAATAGGCTCAATATGATATATGTTTTAACATATGTACTTAACTTGCTTAAGAAGCTAAATAGGCTTTTCAATAGGCAAAATATACTAAATATGATGAATGTGTCTATATATGTACAAAACATGCTAAATAAGCTAAATACGCTATTAAATAGGATGTATGTGTCTACATATTATGAAACTTGCTAAATACGCTAAATAGCCTGTTAAATGGGCTAAATAGGATGTGTGCGTCTACGTATGTACTAAGCTTGCTAAATTGGATGTTAAATAGGCTAAATATTCTAATTAGGATGTATGAGTCTACATTCATGTATGTTCTAAACTTGCTAAATAGGCTAAATAGGATTTATGTGTCTACTTATGTACTAACTTTGCTAAATATGATAAATTGGCTGTTAAATAGGCTAAAAGAATGCATGTGTCTACGTATGTACTTTACTTGCTGAAAAGGCTAAAAAGGCTGTTAAATAGGCGTAAAAAGATAAATATGTCTACGTATGTACTAAACATGTACAAAACATGCTAAATAAGCTAAATACGCTATTAAATAGGATGTATGTGTCTACATATTATGAAACTTGCTAAATACGCTAAATAACCTGTTAAATGGGCTAAATTGGATGTATGCGTCTACATATGTACTAAGCTTTCTGAATTGGCTGTAAAATAGGCTGAATATGCTAAGTATGATGTATGGGTTAATTAGGATTTATGTGTCTACATATTTTCTAAATAGGCTGTTAAATTGGCTAAATAGGATGTTTATGTCTACCTATGTACTAAACCTGCTAAAAAGGCTAAATAGGCTGTTAAATAGGCTAAATAGGATGTATGTTTTAACCTTTGTAATAAACTTTCTAAATGGGCTGAAAAGGCTGTTACATAGTCTAAATGGGCTTAAATATGATGTTAAATAGGATAAATAGGCTAAAAAGGATGTATATCTACGTATGTACTTAACTTGCTAAATAGACTGTTAAATAGGCAAAAAAGGATGTATTTTTAACATTTGTACTCAACTTTCTAAATAGGCTGAAAAGGCTGTTAAATAGGCTAAATAGGATGAATGTGTCTACGTATGTACTACTTGCTAAACATGCTGTTAATAGGCTAAATAGGCTTTATACGATGTATGTGTCTACGTATGTACTAATCTTGCTGAAAAGGCTGTTAAAAAGGATGTATGTGTCTGCGTATTTACTAAAATTGCTAAATAGGCTGTTAAATAGGCTACATAGGATTTATGTGTCTACGTATGTACTTATCTTGCTAAAAAGGCTGTTAAATAGGATGTTTGTATCTACGTATTTACTAAAATTGCTAAAAAAAAGGCTAAATAGGATGTATTTTTTAACCTTCGTACTTACTTTCTAGATAGGCTGAAAATGCTATTAAATAGGCTAAATAGGATGTATGTTTTAACCTTTGTACTAAACTTTCAAAATAGGCTGAAAAGGCTGTGAAATAGACTAAAAAGGCTAAATAGGATGTTGAATAGGCTAGCTAAATAGGCTAAAAAGGATGTTTATGTGTACGTGTGTACTTAACTTGCTTAAAAGGCTAAATAAGCTGTTAAATAATAAATAAGATGTATATTTAACCTTTGTACTAAACTTTCTAAAAAGGCTGAAAGGGCGTTAAATAGCCAAATAGGATGTATTTTTTAATCTTTGATTTAAACTTTCTAAATAGGCTGAAAAGGCTGATAAATAGACTAAATAGGCTAATGTTTAATAGGGTAAACATGATGTACTAAACTTGTAAATAGGCTAAATAGGCTAGGCTAAATAGGATGTATTTTTGAAACCTTTGTACTAAACTTTCTAAATAGGATGATAAGGCTGTTAAATAAGCTAAATAGGCTAACTAGGATGTATGTTTGAACCTTTGTACTAAATTGGCTAAATATTCTGAAAAGACTGTTTAATAGTCTTAATAGGATCTATGTTTCAGCCTTTGTACTAAAACGGGTAAATAGGCTTATAAGCTGAAAAGGCGGTTAAATAGGCTAAATAGGATGTATGTTTCAACCTATGTACTAAATAGGCTGAAAAGGCTGTTCAATAGGCTAAATAGAATATTATGTTCAACATATGTACTAAATAGGCTGAAAAGGCTTTTAAATATGCTAAATAGGATGTATGTTTCAACATATGAGCTAAATAGGCTAAACAGGATGTATATTTCTACCTATGAACTAAACATGCCAAATAGGCTAAATAGGCTGTTTAATATGCTAAATAGGATGTATTTTTAACCTTTGTTCTAAACTTTCTAAATTGGCTAATAAGGCTGAAAAAGCTGTGAATTAAGTCAAATAGGGTAAATTTGATGTATGTTTGAACCTATGTACTAAGGCTTAATAGGCTAAAAAGGCTGTTAAAAAGGCTAAATAGGATGTATATTAAGACCTATGTACTGCATAGGCTAAATAGGCTTATATGTTGAAAATTCTGTAAAATAGGCTAAATAGGGTGTATTTTTCAACCTATGTACTAAATAAGCTAAATAGGCTGAAAAGGCTGTTAAATAGGCTAAATAGGATGTTGTTTGTTTCAACCTAAGTACTAAATAGGCTAAAAGGCTGAAAAGGCTGTTAAATATGATAAATAGGATGTATTTTTCAACCTATGTACTTAACATGCTAAATAGGCTGAAAATGCTGTTAAATAGGCTAAATAGACTAAATACAATGTTTGTTTCAACCTATGTACTTAATAGGCTAAATAGGCTGAACAGGCTGTTAAATAGGCTCAATAGGGTGTATATTTCAACCTATGTACTAAATAGGCTGAAAAGGCTGTTAAAAAGGATTAATAAAGTGTATGTTTCAACATAGGCTAAATAGGCTTATATGTTGAAAATTCTGAAAAATAGGCTTAATAGGGTGTATTTTTCAACCTATGTACTAAATAAGCTTAATAGGCTGAAAAGGCTGTTAAATAGGCTAAATAAGATGTTGTTTGTTTCAACCTAAGTACTAAATAGGCTAAAAGGCTGAAAAGGCTGTTAAATATGATTAATAGGATGTATTTTTCAACCTTTGTACTTAACATGCTAAATAGGCTGAAAATGCTGTTAAATAGGCTAAAAAGACTAAATAGAATGTATGTTTCAACCTATGTACTTAATAGGCTAAATAAGCTGAAAAGGCTGTTAAATAGGCTCAATAGGGTGTATATTTCTACCTATGTACTAAATAGGCTGAAAAGGCTGTTAAATAGGATTAATTGAGTGTATGTTTCAACCTATGTACTAAATTGGCTAAATAGGTTGAAAATGCTGTTTAATAGGCTAAATAGGCTAAATAGAATTTATGTTTCAACCCATTTACTAAATAGGCTAAATAGGCTGAAAAGGCTGTTAAATAGGCTAAATAGAATGTATGTTTCAACCTATGTACTTAATAGGCTGAAAAGGCTCTTAAATAGGCTAAATAGGGTGTGTATTTCAACCTATGTACTAAATATGCTAATGAGGCTGAAAAGGCAGTTAAATAGGCTAAATAGGCTAAACTATGTTCTTATAGGCTGAAAGACTGTTAAATAGGCTCAATAGAACGTATTTTTCAACCTATGTACTAAATCGGCTAAATAGGCTGAAAATGCTGTTAAATAGACTAAATAGGCTAAATAAGATGTATGTTACAACCTATGTATTCAAATAGGCTGAAAAGGCTGTTAAATAGGCTAAAATGAGCTAAATAGGATGTATGTTTCAAACTGTGTACTAAATAGGCTAAATATGCCGAAAATGCTGTTAAATAGGCTAAATAGGATGTATTTTTCAACCTATGTACTAAATAAGCTAAATAGGCTGAAAATGCTGTTAAATAGGCTAAATAGGATGTATGTTTCAACTAATGTACTAAATAGGCTAAATAGGCTGAAAATGCTGTAAAAGAGGCTAAATAGGATGTATGTTTCAACCTTTTTACTAAATAGGCTAAAATAGGCTAAAAGGCTGAAGAGGCTGTTAAATTGGCTAAATAGGCTTAACAGGATGTATGTTTCAACCTATTTACTAAATAGGCTAAATAGGCTAAATAGGCTAAATAGGCTAACTTCACACACGTCTGATATATTTGTTTCTTAAGTACGTGCAACGTATTATATGACCTCCCGTATAATCATACCTGAGGACCAAGCACGGTTATTTGACATTTACTAACGAATTGTAATTTCATTTAAATAACAATGGTTGATATGGTATGTGGTATTGAAAGGATAACAAATACGTCTTGTTCTATTTCTTTATTAATTTTTGTGTATAATTTAAGTTCTGGGAAAACGGGGCTTAATGAATTTGCTTTAAGTGTATTCACGATATTATTTTAAACCTATTAATTTAGCTGAATTGCATCGAAAGATTAAGGCTGATATGAAACGCTTTCGAGTCCGTTTCCTAGGATTAGAACCAGTACTTGGTGTCTATTGGAGAGATCTAAAGCACGCTCTCACAATAGGGATCGAGCATGTGAACTCCGGGTCGCTAGGCGGACACCTTATCCACTTCGCCAACATATTAGCAGTTCGCATGCGCTAATCGTGGACGACGCATTCCTCGTGTATGTATTTTGTTTGTTTAAAGGAAGTCTCTTTTAAACGAAACTCTTGTCAAAACGAAGCAGTGCCGTCCCTGATAAGCTTCTGCGGACTGCGCATGCTAACCTGGGACGACACTTTACGAGAATTGCATTCATTTAACGACGTTTTCCTAAAAATGGGCTCAAATGAAATTCAAAAAAAGCTTAGTATTCTGTTTTATCGGTTATATCCTCATCAGTTTTACACAGTTAACAAATCAATCCTTTTTGTATGTCACCTTTCACAGCCATTCATATCAATATAAATCATTAACAACGACGAAATATGTTCTCTTCGTGTGTTTTGACCCGTTTTGTTTTTCACGTCTTTTGATACCTGTATGATCAGTTGGTACGCTTCAGTAACCGAAAAACTACTGCCGAATACTTTGTTTACTTTGTGTGTCAATTAAATTAAGTACCAGCAAGTATCTGTAGAAAAACAAATTGCATTTGATAAGAAGCTTACGGTGACGGATATATAGGATCTGGCACGAGTTGTCATAGCATACCATATTTTAGTAAACGAGTTCAGGAAGTTTGTTAGTAAGCGAGCCTTTGGCGAGCTTACTTACGAATTTCCAAGACGAGTTTAATAAAATATGGTATGATATGACAACGAGTGTCAGATCTTTTTTAGCACATGCTTTTAAATGAGCAAATTAAATAAATATTAACGCAAACATAATGATAAACCCCGAATGTTGTTTACATTTCGTGACGTCATATAACATTGCACATCATGTCAGCAACATAACAAAATGCGATTGGTCAATAATCGAAAACTAAGCAAATGAAAACGCTTAAAAATGTTGTATTGCACATGTGTAATATACAAAAATATGTAATGGTTGTATTACATGGGAAACAGGGTACAGCATGTGATAAATAATAATTGATTAATAAAAAAATCGATATTCGATATTGTAGCTCTACATTTTTTAAATTTAAGTTATATGAATTTATATTCAACGTTTATTGTTAAACATACAGTACTGGTGCGACATGAAAAATTGTATTGTTAAACATCCCAGTGGGCATCCAAACGTTGCTGCCACGTTGTATTTAGGTTGCAGTCAAACGTTTCAGTTTGGTTGTAACAATGGCGTATATGAAATTTTTCCCGACGTTTTGTCCAAACGTTGCAGCAACGTTTTTTCCAAACGAGATATTTTTCGATATCTTCGTTATACGATACTGTTCCCATAGTGTCTTAATATGATTACTTGTGTTCTATCAAGTGCATTATATCAGACAGTATGAAACTGTATAAAACAATATTGTTTACCGAACTTTTTTTAAAATGAAGACTTCCTAGTTTAAATCAGACAAGTTCTTCGTGTTTATCCCACACAAACTATTTGCAGATGTTAATATATTTGAAGCACGGTTATCCTGGTCTGAATGCAAACGAAAAAGTATCGCGGCTGTCAAACATCATCATCATCATCATCATCATCCTCATCCTCATCCTCATCATCATCATCATCATCATCATCATCATCATCATCATCATCATCATCATCATCATCATCATCATCGTCATCGTCATCATCGTCATCATCATCATCATCATCAGCAGCAGCAGCAGCAGCAGCAGCATCAGCATCATCACCATCATATGATGATCATCATCATCATGATTAACATCAGTTAATAAAGATTTCAATGATTAGAACATAAGTTTATCTTTTTAATATGATAATGGCTTTTTTCAGCAAATACTGATGTAAGGGTCGAGACAAACTTACCCTAACCCAACAGTAATATAACGTTGAAATTTAAACATTTTGATATTAATCAAACGAAGTTGAAGGACCTTTTCTGTCATACTTATAGGTCTTATGCCATATGCGATCAGCGTAGCTCCAGCCTTACCTGCGAAATAACGCAGTCTGGACTGGAGCAACGCTGTCCGCTATGAAGTCAAGCGAGGTTTAGTTGTCCCATTTGTGGACATGGTAGCTCCTGACCAGACTACTTGATTGCACATAATGGGAGGAAATACTCTTGCCGCATATGACATAAGAAACATGTCCGCATGACGAAAGTCATATAGAGCAAAATAGAACGTAATACGGGTACTTCAAAACATTCAGTGAACACGATCAATCGGCTTTAAATAAAACGCTGTACACTCTACTTGGTAATTAAAGTGTGTCAACGTTGTTTTTGTTTGTAAACTTCAGTTTGAAACTTCTTTAACTGAATTTAAAACAGTTTATTCCTGTTTGAGTGTTTCCACCGCGTGTGACTTAGCAGCTGAAACTTCACATTAAAATAAAGTAAGATTGTTAAAGACCTTCACAAATAGAGCCTGGAGGAATCGATATATATACACACCATTGTCATTATTACATGATCGTTTATAATACATCTTCTGTTGTAATAGATTGGCAACATCGTATCTTATCGTTACGCAGTGCATTGATTCTCGATTAACTTACCTCCTCGTACAAGAACGCACTTATTTTGAATAGATCTTGATAATCGTTTCGGATCGACATCAGATCGACTCCGTTTTCAAAACACTCCGTAGGTAACATTATCTGCACTGGATAGTACACCGTTTCTGATCGTTGCACCTCTAACGATAAATCGCAAAGAGGCGTATCATATCGCACGGACATACATAACATAATATCTTAGCCTGAAAGCGCGTAGAAAGACCACGGTCAGTTACGTGTGGCCAATCTTAAAGAATAACACAAAAGCACGACAACACGACAGTAAGAATGTCGCACGACAGTAAGAATGCCGCATGACAATAACAATGTCGCACAACTTCACGACAGTATGAATGCCGCACGACAGTAATAATGTCGCTCAACAGCACGACAGTATGATTGCCGCACTTCAGCTTGACAGAAGGAATGTCGCAGGAATTTCGAACTTCAGCATGACAGTAGGAATGTCGCACTTCAGCATGACACAGAAGGAATGTCGCACTTCAGCATGACACAGAAGGAATGTCGCACTTCAGCATGACACAGAAGGAATGTCGCACGACAGTAGGAATGTCGCATTTCAGCATGACAGAAGGAATGTCGCACTTTAAATGTCACACTTCAGCATGACAATATGAATGTAACACGACAGTAGAAATGTCACACTTCAGCATGCCAATAGGAATGTCGCACTTCAGCATGGCACTAGGAATGCCGCATATTAATAGGAAAGTCTCACTTCTGCATGACAGTAGGAATATCGCACTTCAACATGACCGTAGGAATGTCGCTAGACAGTAGGAATGTCGCACTTTAACATGACAGTAAGAATGTCGCACGACAGAAGGAATGTCGCTCTTCAGCATGAGAGTAGAAATGTTGCACGACAGCACTATAGTAGCAATTTCGCACGACGGTAGGAATGTCGCACGCTAGTAGCAATGTTGCACGACGGTAGGAATGTCGTATGACAACACGACAGTAGTAATGTCGTACGACGGTAAGAATGTTGCATGATAGCACAACAGTAGGAATGCCGCACGACAGCTCGTCGTGGGGAATGCAGCACGACAGTAGAAAAGTCGCACGACAGAACGACAGTAGGAATGTAGCACGAGAGCACGCCGGTAGGAATGTAGAACGACATAACGACAGTAGGAATGTAGCACGAAATAAGGAATTACGCACAACGGCCTGACAGTAAGAATGTAGCACGAAAGAATGACAATTGGAAGTCGCAAGACAGCATGACGGTAGGAATGTCGCAGGAAATCACGAGAGTAGAAATCTAGCACGAGATCATGAAAGTCGAAATGTCGAACGACAGTAAGAATGTAGCATTTTTAGACTTTTAATGATTATAAGTACGGGCTCTGATGCGATTTTGTTCATGTTTACACTGGCGTATTTCAGTAGCACAAAGATTGACTTTAGGAAACAATTTCCTAAAACAATCACGTTCTTTCATGAAATATTATATTTTGTCATTTAAATTTTGAAATTTGAAACACTTACGTTTCATGCGGTTATTAAACAAACACTTGAACTTTAAAAAAATGTTAACAAAAGAATGTTGTTAAATTACAATGAACCATGAACTACAAGTAAAATATTTCATTGTCGGAGGAGATTTGTGTACACTAAATTACATTTTGGGAAATAGTATTCAACAAAAACCCTATCGAATACACCCTTTAGAATTTAACTCAAATGGATACTCTTAGCCCGTCAAACAAGAAGAAATTACGGCTTAACCATGCGTGTTGTGAATAGGTGAATAGATCTCTTCAAGTTGACAATCAATGGGGAATCAATACGTAAACGCTGAATATTAAATTCCTTGTCAACTATAAACATATTTTCAAAATGATAATAGTTTTTAATGTTGTTACTCATTTCTTTTCTTATGTATAGGATACTAAGTTTTTCTATGAGAATATTGGTGCTGGTAGAAAAAACAAATGAAACTTTATATGGATAATCGTGCTAGCGGTGGTGATGAAAAAAAGACTGCATACTGACTTGTGTCATGCGAAAAGGGCTCTTATATTGCACTGGCCAGGCTCTACACAGGAGATGAGGACACTGTGAGAATGTGCAGTTAACACCGTTTCTGTAATTATCGTTTGTATGTTTTATGATGCATAGAAGTAGCAATGATTAACATTTATATTTGAACATGTATTTCATGTACAGTATTTTTACAGTTTAAATTCCAATGCGTTAAATATTAGATAAATACACCAGGCCCCGTGTTCACAAAACTTTTTACTGTCATCGAAAATCGATTTTGCATGACATTGAAAATCGTTGTCAAGTGACATCGATGACAAAGTTCGAGTTCACGAAGCTATTTAAAATTGATGTCGTTCAACATCGGTTTTAACGACATCGATTTTTTTTCGACTTTTTGTGGACGTAAGCGGTAAAGCGGAAGTTGTTTTTTGTTGACGTCTGCTGCAATGATAGTTTAGCTACAATGACTGCTCAGGTGCATTGGTCTATGTCGGAAAAAACCTTCGTGGTTCAACTGATAAATGATCGGTACGACGAGTTATATTGTCGATTTAAAGGTGCCACACTAGGTGGCAAAAAAAGGAACAAACCTGGCAAGAGGTTGCTGATACCTTCAATAGGTGAGTCGCAATGAACTTGTTTGTTTTCAAATGTCATCTTACTATTAGTCTTAGTGCAGTTAGGCTGTAGACAAAACATTTATTTGTTTTGATAGAACTAACACATGCCTGTATAACCGAAAGTAAGAAAATTCGGCATTAATATATATATTCATAATGTTTCAGTGACCTATGAACAAAAACAATGTCTACAAATATTTGGCAGCTGCATGTTTGCAACTGAAAATTATGTTTTTAAATCATTTGTAATAACTTCAAGTCACTGAAGTTCTAGGCATGTTTAATTGTCTCAAATAATATCACTAGTATTAGTAGCATCTAGCCTATCAAGCGTCTGTGTGTTTGTGACGATTAAATGTATGTTCTGAAAATGACGGCCTTGTTTAGTCTATTCTAACACTATTATTAGCACATACAGAGCCCTAATCAACAGATCCGTTAACCATAATTCCTTACAGGTTCTAGAAGCTGATCGCCCTTTGCATGTTAATCCTTGGTCTGTCCGCCCTAAATCTAAGATTATATGAAATTATTAAAAGAGGCTACATAGTAGTTTTTATTCAGTATTAGATCTAAATATTAATACCATAGTATGATTAGTCACAAAGTGTGAGATATGGCACAATATCAATTATTCAAACCATGACTGATTATAATGTATATGCATTGCAAGGGAACAGCTTAACAATCTGAAATTCTCAAAATATTTCTGATTAAACTTAAAATACTTTCCAAACAGTCCTACATGTATAACCAAGAGCAAGTAGTATTTCCTACCCTGGTCTGAACCAACCTGTTATATAAAAATATTTCTGATTAAACTTAAAATACTTTCCAAACAGTCCTACATGTATAACCAAGAGCAAGTAGTTATTCCTACCCTGGTCTGAACCAACCTGTTATATAATTTTGTTTTACAAAATTATATAAAAAAAATTAAAAATTTAGAGATACTTTTTACAATTAGGCTATATAATTAAGCTTTGCAACATCTTATCCACAAAGGACCATTTGAACTTTTTTTTACTGTTATGAGATAAATGACCACAAAATGATAGGATACAATCTAATTGGAAATTACTTATTTATATATGTATAAAGTTAGATTCATTTGTCTGTTTAAATGCAGGACTATCTCAAATATTTTTGTTCACTAATTTGATTGCATAGAATACACTGTGCGAGAAAAAAATGAGAATTTGGACAGAAATAGTGCTACTCAGTGTAAACAAAAAAAATTACAATACTAAACTGTTGTGGTTTTGTTAATGAAAAAATGTTTCTAATAGATAATGATTATTTTTTACAAAATGTTAATGTTTTCTCATCAAAACAAAGACAGAACAAAATATTAATAAGAAAGATCTAGCAAAATCATGTTTGCTAGGGTGCCTTTATAGACATTCATGTCTTTATATGTGTCATATATTTTTAGCTCGACCATGTCTTTTGACATATTGCTTTTATATTTTGTGTACTTCTTTATCAACATGACCCCAACCTATAAACAAGAGCAGACAACTGTATTTAGCATTTTGTAAGAATTATGTGCCCTTTTTATTCTTAAAAAATTGAAAAGTTGGTTGAGTTTTGTGTTTAGGTCCTTTTTATACATAAAGTAACAAAGCTATTGCTTTCATACTTGCAACACTTACTTACTATCATAGGGGGACTGTGCAGGCAAAGTTGTGTAACTCTGACTGGCATTTTGACATTATTATGTCCCGTTTTATACCTAGAAAAACATAAGCAATGAATATGTTTCAATTATGGTCCTCTTCCATTTAGAATATGACTATATTACCTTTCATTTCAGCTCCAGTGTCGCACAATGTTCTAGGACAGTGCGTCAAATAAAAGACATGTATGCGCAGTTGAAATGTCGAGGTACCTTACACTTTGCATTTATATCATGTTCGTATGTACCAGTTTTAATAGAATGTAAAAATGAAACAAAATGACATGTTCTCATTATGTAATGTAGTGAAATGCTTTCTTTTATTGCACCCATTGTAAAAACTGGATAATATTAAATGTAATTTATTAAGTATTTTATGCACACAAAAATAAAAAAGTTCATGTAATTGTTGAATATTATGAGCTCATTACATGTGTTTTGCGCGCCAGTAATATTTTGCTAAATCTTTAATCACGCTCATTATTCATGCTTGTTGATTATTTTTAATACTTTGGCAAAATGTAGTTAAATGTATTTTTGATGATAAAAATAAATTTCTGAGTATTAAAAAATTATAATAGCATTAGTTAGTTCCTTTGGCCCATTAATAGTTAACAAGTAATCTCTAATCTTTATTACATATTCCTTAATCAGTGTTTATTTTTGTCAACATATTGAGAAAATATTTGTTATAATATAAAGATGTATGCTCTTAAAATACATTGGTATATGTGCTGAGAGCTTAATCTTTCAGTTAATACTATTTTTGAACTGTTCAATTCAATAGTTCAGTATTTTAGTCTTACCATGTTTTTTTTAACCCTTTCAGTGCTGGAACCGGCGTCTCATCAGGATCCAAACTTTTTGCTCTTCTGATAGTATTATTGAAACTAAATCGAAGAAAATGCTAATTTTTATAAATTCAGCAGACGACATTTTAGCAAACGACAAATTTCCCAGCATGCAAAGGGTTAATAATAATCACTGCCAATTATTATTGTACATCAAAAATAAAAAATATCAATGTTGATTGTTTAATAATTTTTCAAAGATTACAGTATATGATATTTAAGTTAAAAGAATGGTTCATAAATGTACCTCGCTTAATTTCAGCCAAAAAAAAGAGTCTAACAGAAAAAAAATTGGAGGGGGGCCTCCAGCTGTATTAACCACCGTGGAAGACCTGGTCATAGATGGCATCCGCGACAAGCCACAGCTGATTGGCATTCCGGGTGGCATTGATTCAGGTGATTGTTATGCATGTATAATGATCTTTTTAATTTATTTTTCACTGTTGCATTTTCTTTCAAATTTGTAACATGCAATGAATATGAATGGACTATTTAGAACTGCAACCGATCTGCAATATACGTTACCAGATTATTTTGGAAACATTAAACAATGAACCATACACAATGGCTCTGCTCCAATATATTTGTCTTGTTTAATATTTAACCATTATATACATATCTGGCAATAATAATTTGTGGAATGTTAATTGGTTTTATTTTGCGATGTTTGTGATTCGAAAAATGGTGAAGGGGCATTAATAGTAACATCTGTATGTCTGGCCGTCTGTCTAAAGTTGTGACCGGTGCCAATTAGTGGTGCATCATTGTCTCAAGGACACATTTCTTGTTTATTCATAGATGTTATAATTTGTTGGTTTGAAGGCGTGGCTGATGTTGCTGAGATGGCAGACACTGATGAAGCCTCAGCCAAGTGTACACTAACTGTTGCTGAGTGGACATCAAAGCCTGCAACTGCCTCGAATGTAGCCACTTCTTCAACATCAAGACCATCAAAAGGTATATTTCAATATGTCAATATTTTAAGACCAAAAATCATCTTTTGACATCCTCTGAATCTGGAAGCATACTGATACATCACACTATTATTAAATTGAGTATGCAGATGATATATGAAAGTCATATTGCCTTTTACACAATAAACCAATACTCAAATAAACCAATACCCTAAACCAATCTATATTAAGAGAATATACATGTACTACAACTTGTTTCTCAGTCTCGCATGATAAACTTGATCTCTATCCGACACGCACATAATATTCTATTATTCCCATTATTTTGTGGTCGTTTATAATTAGAAAAAAGTTAAAATACTATATATTATCGGAAAACCATGGTCTAAAAATGTCGATATTAGCATAGAGCTTATATTTATACGATCGCTTGATATTCTATTGTTTTTGGTCTGGTAATAGGATAAAAAGCATGCACATAACTGAAATAACAATTAAAACTTTAAGAACTGAGTCATTTTTAACTTCACTGATGTATGAAGTTTCTTCTGTGCATATAAATTGTTCAAATCATAACTGGCATAAATCAGTTACAAAAACATGCATGTAAACATGGATAAAATGAAGAAAGTATTTAATTTCTTAAGCACAATTTGAATTTGTCAATGTATAATTAACTTCCAGAATCGTTGAAAAAGAGAAAGAGAAACAGATGCTATGAAGAAGAGCTACTTGAGCTGGAAACAAGACGTGCACAGGCTGAGTTGGACCTGCTGTTGCAGAGGCAACAGCAGGAAAAACAGCTACATGATCTTAGAAGGTGATCACAGAGGCTGCAGAGCAAGAGAGACAACTTTTTACTTTAAAAAAAGAATTGTTAAACTCAAATATAAAGTCTGCAATGGATCAAGGCCTTCTTTTGTTTGAATCTTAAACTTAACATGTTTCTAGGGGCATATCGACTGCTAATAGACAAGTTAAATAGCTATTATTTGCAGAAACAGCTACATAGGACTGATTTATGCATGTTTTATTAATTAAATGTATAAATAATGTGTGACACTCAAATATGAATAAGTGAAACACCACTTACCATAAATAAAGGACCAAGTTTGGTAAATGATGAAAGTGCTATACTGATGGGCAGCTGGTGTTCCACTTATTCATATTTTAATGTCATACATTATTTATACATTTAATTCACATAGCATGCATGAATCAGTCCTTTGTAGATTTTGCTGCAAATAATATCCATTTAACTTGTTGTTAGCAGTAAATATGCCCCTTGAAACATGTTTGACTCAAGATATATTTGTGTCCGGTGAAATATTTAAAATGCATTTGTCTTTAGCATTTAAGACATATTTCTAGTTTCCAATATACCTGTTTAAATGAATAATACTGTTGATATGCCTATTCTTTTGTTCTAACTTGTCTTTCTTGATCTGCAGCCTCTGTGATCCTTCTCTTATCTTTTTGCTATTGATATAATACTTTGTTAGTTTATCATTATGTGAATGAATCTTTGTTTAGTTATCTTCAAATTGACTGTGAATGTTTTGTGATCAGATTCATAGGTAAAACGTTTTTCGATTCTTTTCTTAAGTTTGAGTCTTACATTTTAGACTAAAAAAAGTTGGTGAATCCAAACCCTGATAATTTCATTAATGATTTTTTATGCTCCCCTTTGTAGAAGAGGGGGTATATTGTTTTGCACATGTCGGTCGGTCCGTCGGTCGGTCGGTCCGTCCATCATTTGGTTTCCGAATTATGAGTAAAGAGTGCTTAGGCCTAGTATCATAAAACTTCATAGGTACATTTATCATGAATGGCAGATAACCCCTATTAATTTTAAGGTCACTAGGTCAAAGGTCAAGGTCACAGTGACATGAAATAATAAAATAATTTCCGGAATGATAACTCAAGCATGCTTAGGCCTAGGATCTCGAAACTTCATAGGTACATTGATCATGACTGGCAGATGATCCTATTAATTTTCAGGTCACTTGGTCAAAGGTCAAGGTCACAGTGACTCAAAACAGTAAAATGGTTTCAGGATGATAACTCAAGAATATTTAGGCCTAGGATCATGAAACTTCATAGGAACATTGATCATGACTGGCAGATGACCCCTATTGATTTTCAGGTTAAAGGTCAAGATCACAGTGACAATAAACGTATGCACACAATGGCTACCACTACAACTGACTGGCCATATGGGGGGCATGCATGTTTTGCATACAGCCCTTGTTATTATATAACTATATGTTCTTAAAAGAAAGATTCTGCGATGTGGTCTCTGTAACTGTTTCCAGACCCATCTCCTTCATAAACAACACGTGGCTGATCTGTGTCATCCTCACATGTTCGTGAAAACATGTCTTGCCTCTCTAATCCAATGATATGAAGAATGACACACGCGACTGTTATTTTGGCTGCTCTGTCAGGTTTTACTCTAAGTCCAAAGAACGCCAAAAGCTTGCTCGATCACCACTCTTGTTCGACATAAGGATATGTTAAACCGTTCCTGTAAATGAAACAACATACTAATAATATTGCAATCATTCCACTAAATGTTAAGAACTAATGCTAGTTTGGTGACATTTCTTTATGCCTGTAAGTAAATATTAAACCTTTTCATGATGATTAGTATTTATGCCCCCCTTCGAAGAAGAGGGGGTATATTGCTCTGCTCATGTCGGTCTGTCGGTCGGTCCGTCCACCAGGTGGTTGTCAGACGATAACTCAAGAACGCTTGTGCCTAGGATCATGAAACTTCATAGGTACATTGACCATGACTAGCAGATGACCCCTATTGATTTTGAGGTCACTAGGTCAAAGGTCAAGGTCACAGTGACCTGAAATAGTAAAATGGTTTCCGGATGATAACTCAAGAACGCATACGCCTAGGATCATGAAACTTCATAGGTAGATTGATCATGACTTGCAGATGACCCCTATTGATTTTGAGGTCACAAGGTCAAAGGTCAAGGTCACAGTGACCCGAAATAGTAAAATGATATTCGGATGATAACTCAAGAACACTTTTGCCTAGGATCATGACACTTCATAGGTACATTGATCGTGACTCGCAGATGACCCCTATTGATTTTCAGGTCACTAGGTCAAAGGTCAAGGTCACAGTGACAAAAACGTATTCACACAATGGCTGCCACTACAACGGACAGCCCATATGGGGGGCATGCATGTTTTACAAACAGCCCTTGTTTTGTTTAATCTAAGGTTAACAAAATTTAATTCTGAATATATGTTACATTGTTTTAAAGATCCATTTAGTAACTATACCTTACAAGGACTGTCGGTGTTTTGATATGGTGTCATAAGATACCTCTTGCATCCATAGCCAGAGTCACCAAGCAGAAGACCGTCGATTTCACCTGTTATAATAAAAAAGAAAGATCATTTTGCAGCACTGTAATGTCAAACAACGATATCAAGCAGTGTATTGTTTAATGCATGCAAGTTTATGACATAGTTATAACGTTATTGATGTAATATGTTGTTGTTTATGTTACATTTAAATAATTGTGATATTAGTTACTGTGATCATTTGGAATGATGTGATTTCAATGAAGTTCAATTTTTGTTGTTAGTATGAATTATTTATTGGGCTGATGAGACGCTAAATCAATTGTGTCATTGCGTAAAAAAGTGATGTTTTAAGTTGCTTTCATTTGTCAAATGTGATGTGATAATAATACATGTGATCGTTTTAAAAGCTGTGATATAAAATAAAACCAGACTTGACAGATAGATAGATGGATGGATGGATGGATGGATGGATGGATGGATGGATGGATGGATGGATGGATGGATGGATGGATGGATGGATGGATGGATGGATGGATGGATGGATGGATGGATGGATGGATGGATGGAAGGATGGATGGATGGATGGATGGATGGATGGATGGATGGATGGATGGATGGATGGATGGATGGATGGATGGATGGATGGATGGATGGATGGATGGATGGATGGATGGATGGATGGATGGATGGATGGATGGATGGATGGATGGATGGATGGATGGATGGATGGATGGATGGATGGATGGATGGATGGATGGATGGATGGATGGATGGATGGATGGATGGATAGATGGATAGATAGATAATTTATATATATGGCTGGTGATCAAACCTACTTGAAAAGATGGAAACGCTTCAATAAAATAAAATTGTGCTTGTTAATTTTGATGTACCGGTAATAATTCTGTGCTTAAATAAATGTGTGCAATGAATGAATAAAATCATAATACTGAGTAGTCTTCATGTAATTGTCATTATACCTCTTTCAAAGCGCTGACGTATGGCGCTTTCACGAAAGATCCTTGAATCGTGAACGCTCCCAGGCCACTTTGCGACTACGTCAACAAACCGAAAAGTGGCATCACAAATCATCTATAGAGCAAAAAGAAACCACAAATCTTAATAAAATTCACACTGCACAATGTCATTTTGTCTGATATCACAATAATACAAGTAAACAACAGAACATCCAATTGTCACTAGTTTCGTTTTGCAATTTTCACTGTGAACAGACAACCTTTAAACATATATAATCTTAAAAAAATACAAGTTGAGGAAATGTTCATGGACTTTATTTCACTTATTGTTTTACCTGTACATTAAGGGAGTGAAATCCCTTTCTGTTCACATAATCGTCTTCGTTGGCGCTAGGCGCTTGAATACGGATATGTGTCCCATCAACCACACTAACCACTTGGGGGAAACCTTTAAAGACAATAACATTGTTAGCCTAATCGACATTTGTATTAGATAATTTGATACTAATTTGAGTATACTACAAACAAAGTTTCCGCATTTTTTTTTCAAAAATTACAAGTTCAATCTTCTGTCTTTCATGTCAATATATGTGTTCCCAAAAATAACAATCACTAATAAACAGTTATGTTTATTATACTTATCAAACACGTAATATACACGTATGTTATTTCAAGACGTATAAATCTAGCATACAGTACTCATACAACGTTTTGAATTGTGCCCGATTCGACTAAGAAACATTTAACTCCCCTTATTTGTTTACTTGACAACCAATCAAAAATCATTAAATTGTCCGATTAAATTATATTGAGAGCTAATACGCACCAGCGATGTTATAAAACTGTTTTTGCACCGTCCGTTGCACATTTTCGATATTTGGGAAGAAAACAAAGTCATTTAGATGTAGACACACGCTGTCCGTGAATTGCTTGATCGCTCTAGATACACTGGACCTTGAGATTCCATGCAGCCCTGCCGTCACAATGTGGTGTGTGCCAGTTGCAAGGAAATGCAATGCCGCTAAAGTTGAAATGAGCGGCGGAAGAGGACAAGAACGTTCAGTAGCCCTCTCCAAATTCAGCATGTTGACAAGAAACAGAATAGTTTCCGGGAAAAACCGGTACCGTTCACGAAATTTCCATCGGGGACAAAGTTTCCAATGGGTTCGTTCGATCACGGAAAACTCTCCTATCCATTGGAAACAATTCATTTATGTATCGAGCGCGACGAAGACGTCTTTCAATGTCGGCCATATTGTTTTCTTACCATGGTGATTGTCATCAATTTTCAATTTGACAATGCCCAATATCAATTTCAATTTCAGTGTCATTGATTGCAATTTGAAAATCGATTTTCAATGTCATTTGAAATCGATTTTCTTTGTGAACACCAAGTTTGAGAACCGATGACAAAAATTGAAAATCAATGTCACTTGACATTGAAAATCGATGTCAATTTGCTTTGTGAACACGGGGCCTGAATAGCTACAATTATTGATCAGTCAAATCTTTGTAGATATAAGGTAAAGTGATACCTTACACATAATAATGAAACATGACGTGAGACTCTGTCAAAGGACATGTGGTATTACACATCAAAAGCTTACAAAATGAACAGATTGTTGGACGTGTTTTTAAGTACCGAAAATATTGCACGAACTATGACAGAATTGTTGATCTGGATAAACCTATTTACTTTTAGAATGCATGTTCAAGGTAAGTGTATAACTTATTGAGTTTAAACTATGTTTAAAGTCAACTATCCATGGATTATTGAACAAAATGTAATGCCGTATTTCTCAACTTGTTATCATATTAAAAGCGAGTAACATTCAATGGACGAGTTATTTAGAGTAATGCCTTCACACACGGTGTATTTTATTCAAATATTTGAAGATATAATAATTTAAACGATGGAAAAGCGATATCAATTTGGTTAAAATAACTGTTTGTATTTATTTGACTTATGATTTTCCAATAAATATTTTGTACACCGCTCCACTTATTACAAGAACGATTTTGCTTGTTGAGCAGATTCTTGAAGTTACAATTAAAATAAAGGAAAATTAAGACACACACTAACAAAAAGAAAATTAAATACACATGTATACGATATTTTTGTTTTTATATGTGTTTTCCACGGAGGTTTAAATAGTGGTAGGATTGGTAATGTCTAGATCACTTTCCTCAATTAAATTTTTTCTCCTAACGCTGTCCCCGGGACGTTAATCCCATATGTTATTTTTTAAACACAAGGTTGCTTTTAAAGTGTAATTCCTGTATGATTCCAACAGCTTAGTTCGTTTTAAGTTATTCGTTATGTGTTCATATAAAACAACCGAATAAACAAAACGAATACACAAAACATTGTGATCACAGATTTGATGTCGATGTACAACAAATAATCTAAATAAATCTAAATTTAAATTCGGTCAGGTTGCACTTAAGCTCTATAAAACGTGGATACAATGTTTATTATCAAAGTATATATGCTGAGTTTGAATCTCGAATCTCAACAGAAAAAATCGTATGGAAAACATTGTAACCAATATGACTCAGCTTTTATGGTGAATGGCCAAAATGTTTATCTTGATAATATCTCGGCCGAGTTTTTAACTTGTTTAAACAACGGTTTATTGCAAACGTAACAATCTTATACATTGAGGATAAAAGGCCGATAATCCTATGATTTGGACATCCATGTGTTAGTTGCGTGTGCCTTTTCCATTTAATTTCTTCAGTGTTTCAGTGTTTACACAGATGCTGTCAAAGTTCACATTTCTGTTATTATCCATGGTGTAAGCTATTAATAAACGTCGATTTGTTTTGTTGGCATATATATTATAATGAACAGTTTATAGATCGTTTGTCAATGTTGTTTTTATTCGCATTCATTATATATTTTACATTGATTATGAAGGGATTATATACTCATATTCATTCTTAAGCGTGCGTTGTTTTACGAGCTTACCCGGAAATAAAATTGGTCCAGAACATGCAACAATTACAAGTGTATAATCATTATACATATAACCGTCATTATTAGACTGCGAAAACAAACTTTTACGCTGTGCAATTCGAGCCAAATATTATCTTTTTAAAGGGATGTAACTGCACCATACGCGCTGTCATAATGTGTGTATATTTGTCGTTGCTACGTTTGCAATCTGAAGACAATAGGGAAACCAAAGTATCACAAGAGGCGTTTTGCAGTTAAGTCATGTTTTAAACATCTGATTAAGGCATTTTGTTTTGTTCTGATTGTGTAGTTTATAGGAAATAATGTTTTACGCATTGATTAGAAACATATACAATCATTAAACATTATTGTATAATTTACAAATTAATTTTTACAATTAAAATAAACACGGATACACCTGATGTTTTTATAAAATGTTTTATTTGGGTATTTAAGCAAAAGCGTAAATCTTGAATTACAATTATTATACTTAATAGAAACAGTACATTTATTCAATATTGTGTCTAAATGAGAGAAGTTTTTTTGTTTCATGTTCATGTTAATTACATAGTGGGCATTTGTGAAACACGATTGCTGCTCATCTGTAGGGCTTACACAACTCAATTTTTGATTACCAATGCGCAGTGTGAACACACTGTCGGATGTCATTCATTTGCATTAAAGGAGAAAGGTTTGGTTAATGACTCCCGAATGAGTTCAGCTCTCTGACATCTGTTCTGTACCCTGTGTTAAGTTAGAGAGTATCTTATGTAGATAGGAGCTTGTAACTGTATTTGAAAGCCCTTGCTAAACCTTTCTGTTATTATAATTTTCTCAAAACAAAAGGTTAATTCCCCACCGCATGTAAATTATTGCCAAACCTATGCAATTAGAAGAAGCACAAAACGAGTAAACGCCGATGTATTGGATAATCGATATTGGCCAATGAGAGCGCACGCTTGGCATTAGCGACATCACTAGAGGGCAGTCAATACCTGCAGTAGAATCATGCAGACAAGTGGCGTAATTTACACAAGTGTTTGATATTCCGACAGTTTGTTGTCTTTGTTTTTAACCAGCCCCCTCAGCCCTTACGGTTAAATCTCATTGATGAAATCTTGGCAAGTTACTTAGAATACTGCTCGTGTCAACCGGGGGTAATCCTCGTGGAAATTGTGCATTTCATGCATAAAATGGTCACAACATGTATTCGACTCGTAAAGCGTTTTAACAATTATTGTTGAATAAATTACATACAGCTATACATGTAATATTAATTGTTTAAATGTGCATCATTAAATTTGTTATCCGAAAGACTTTACCGAGATTTAATGTTAACACCTGTGTGATAAATGTTATCCAAAGAAAAACATCGCTTAATGTATAGAGTGTTTGTTTGTTTCAATAAAGAGCGCGCTAAAATTATGCAGCATATACAACGTATGGCGTTGATGTATATGTTGTTGTGTTAAATCGGGAACAGCACGTCTGGCGATTTACGCGTGTTAAGTGGCTAAACCCCCGTCCCTATAGGGCGTTATTTCGTAAAATCTTGAAAAAGTAACATGCTTCTGCCTTTAATACATTCGATAAACATGGCGAATGTATTTGTTTATGAAATTCTGGAGCACTTTTATCCTCAATATTTACTAGAATGTGCTTTTTGAATAAAATATACGGGATAATCGGGTCATGAAAAGCGACGGGAAAAATTTAGCATGCAGAAATTTAGTATGGGTAATATGGATGCATTTTGGAATAGATTGACTTGGAATTAAACAAAACTTATAACTAACATGTTTCAAACAAATGTCGTTATGAATGAGTGTATGGACCGTTCACAGCAGTGTAGGTAATATTACGCACTCATAAACAGTTTGAATGACGTTTAACAGCCAAAATCCATTCACAAGCCGTATTATACAACAGCAAAGTCAAGGATGTATTCTATTCGTAAAGTTGCTGACCCTTACAATGGGCTGCTGACTATTATTACAGTTTCCCCTTTCAGTACGTGTGGGTTAACATATGTATTCAACTTTAGCATTGCAAGCTTATCGTTTGACAAATCTACAAACCAAGATACTTGACATGATATTTGTCTGATTTAACAAGTATACATTTCTGCTGTGAATATGTTGATATAGATACAGAAGCATCAGTGTAAGAACGTGTACGTGAACGTTTTTAAAAGAACATGATTTTTTTTACATTTTTCCTACTCAGATCAATTTTCCTTGCTGGAATGAAGATACCATGTTATTATTTATGGTGCAATAGTGGTTAAGGTATATAAGTTTTTGGAAAGTTAAGTAACATATTTATTTCAGAAACTTGTTCTCAGTTTATTGAATGAAATGGCCATTAAACACTAGGCGCATATGAAGGTCAAGTTGTCACGAATTCGTTCATAGTTCATGGACGACACAAAGTTACTTGTAATGTTCATAACTCTTAAATTACTGGTATGTAGCCTATCATTCAAAATCTCGTCATGCGCGTATTGCCAAGATGACGAGATTTGCATTAACTACCATTTTCTCGTATCGCGCATGGGACCAGTCCGTCCCTCTCTACTAATGTTGGTTTCTCCGCATAATGTAGGATAAGATATTCAACAACACATATATCAGTTTCTAATCCAGTTTAATGTCTGACATAACTAATATTTTCAGTTGTACAAATAAGTTGTGATTGCTACATGATTGTATCTTTCTCGATCCGTTCACCGCCAGGTCTAAATGCTAACTGGCTATTTCTCTCTAACATTTGCCCCGTGAAACTCTGTTATGAATCTCATTGGTCATTGTTCTATGCGTGTTTATTTCTGATTGGCTGAATTACAACCTAGGACTGGAGAAGTAACAATTCAAGTATGTACACGCTTATCAGCATTGTGATACAAATAAATAATGCAAATACAGCCCAAGCCTTGTGTCAACAGCATCGTTCCCTTTTTGTTGTTAAACATACACCAGATCTAAATATTTAAACTTTTGACTGCCATGTATATTCGCCCTTGATAAACTTGTCAATATTTCTTACATAAAGAAAACCCAAATATTTCACCTAATTTCCTATCATTAAGTGACACAACAACCACGTAATTACACGTTGTTCGTTGATAACACACAGTAACAACCAAAGTTCATTTCTGTTTTCATCGAGATTTATTTCTGTTGAATATTCTCTAACACAACGCTTGCTAATGTTCATGAAATACAATTTTACAGCGCGGCAGCCAACATGGCCGCCACGTCAAGAAGACGTGACAACTCTCCAAGTTCTTTTCAAATCTCACCGCAGATCCTTCTCTACTAACTAAAACACTGCATTTTATCCCCAGGTTAATTTACATAAAATCTACTTGTAATTTCCATTGGACACCAAGGTCCGGGCTTATTACGGATTGGTTGACTTATTAGATTGTTCTAGAAGGAACAATCTATTCATGTATTTACTTGCTTGCCAAATACTCCAAAACCCAATTACTTTATATTGATTTCAAGTTGTACTGTTGTGTTTGTCGGTGCAATATTTTGTGTAACCAATGCAATTAAGACTTTCTGATGACCCATTCATCTATGCTATTTCAATAACTATGTGAAGTAATACAAATCTCATGTCTATATGCTGACCCTTTCGTTAATTGAAACTCATTGTGAAGTATATGGTCCTTCGATTCTTTTATCTAAATGACTTTTCATTTTATTGATCCCAATTATACCCCACCCTGGGTGTAAACGTATTTGTGTTCTTACTTGAAATAAATCTTAAATCAGGTCTTAGTTTATGCAAATATCTCCCAAAAATGTATTATTAAATTCTCAAACTTCATCTTAACATTGAATATACATATTATTTAAATATCCCCTTATTAATTTCCATCTTAAGAATAAACTCATAAGAATAAACGATATGTTATAAGATGTTACATGACAAAGTTAAGAGACGCCTTTTCTGCTTTTTATATATTTTGAAATAGTAACTCATACAGACGATAAGTAACGAAAACTGACCCTTTTTCCGCTAAACCAAATAGTGTTTTATGCCGATCGATTGTTTTGTCTACGTTTTAAAATGCAAGCTCATAACAACGGAAGCTTTCGAAATTTAGTTTGAATAAGGATGTTCTCTTATTCGGGTCCTTGTTGACAAGTCGCAATTATTTGATGCCAATTATTAAGATGAACTATAGCGCAACAAAAACAGCACCTTTAGTACATGCATACGCAAATATACCTGTGGCATAAACACATTGATATTTCGGTCGGTAAAGTGGTCAAGGATCATAATGTAATGCTTTTACATAGTACACAAATGCCTAGTTAGTAGTAGTACTTACTGCAATGTTATGTATATCCGCGTGAAAGATTTCGGGGTGTTCTTTAATTAAAAAAAAAATACATAATGTTGCACAATGTCTGTGCTAAAAATTAAACAAATTTTGAACTAAAATCATGTTTTATAATTCAGACATCAAATGTGTATTGATACAATTATTTCCATCCAAGACATGCGTTAAATTTAGATATAACAGTGTGCATCCGTCCAAAGTTAAACTCAGTGAGAAAATGTACAGGTAAAAAACTGACTGATCAAAATATTAATATACACAAATTATAATGCTAAGTACTGTATATGCGACAATGGCTGCTATGCGGAATTAAATGGCTACGTATTTTTTATTTACAAACTCAAATCGATTGTTAGCGACAACGATAAAAGTACACCAAAGCAAAACAAGTGCATCTATTTCGTGGAAAACACCTTTTTTAAAACTTACAGAACACATATATTAATACGACGGTGGTACGTTTCTATACGATTTTGCACGCATACCTGCATACTACTTGAATAATGTATCACTCTTAAAATGTAAAGTTATGCACAAATTAATGTTACTATAAAACAGAGAGTACCAGTGTAATCAATTTGCTCAAAGTCAAAAATTTATTTCTATATTTAAATTGTATAATCATTGCTTTGTTTACTATATGAACATTAGCATAATGCATTCTACGTTTTCAATCTTCGCTGTACTGAACACGTCCGAAAGAAACGGGCGGTTATCTAGGAGCTTGATTTCATGTTCATGCCTACTTACATGTACGTTTTTTTCAAATAGCATTGACAACATAAACGTTTGTTCAAACCCATTCGGTTATCAAATATTAAAAGTGGCCGAACGGCGTAACGCTGCCACAATTCAACTCATAACATTATTTTGCAATTTTCCGTTTAAGCAACAACATCTGAGCCATGCTTTGACGGCGGACACACTGTTCTCACAAACCTAGGATCCAGGAATGATCGGTGTATAGTTAAAGATATTCCTATTAACCAACGGCTTTGTGACCACCATCTGGAGACACAATGGTACAAAACCGAAAATGCCGTGATACGGACATCCGTCCCATTGGTTGGAAATTGCGGTGCTTTAGCATCGGCGTGGCTCAATGGTACGGTAGCATATCTGCAGTAGTAAATAAAATTGTATTACCAAACGCTTGCTAAGCAAGTACGTGAGCATAGCACTACTAAAAATACAATGTGTCTACGTCTGGAATGATATATATGGCGGATTTATTAGGTTCCGTTATCACTTAAAACGCTATAGTATTCAGATAACAGAAACAAGTAGTCAAACATAAATCATGTATCATGCACAGTATTCCCATATATCGTATTAAAATAACAATTACAACCCAAATTCATGTATCTATATAATAATTCAAACTGGTATCCATAATCGAACATAATGACCACGTATTATTGTTATACAACCTATATGACATGTTAACGCCATGCGTAGATACATCAAAGCTATTAATCCTTTAACCTTCCTGATATGGTATAGTTTCCGTGGCATATGATTTAAAAAGATAATTTGTTTAGATAATTGTAATAATATTTGGACAACAAAATATGTGATATATAGAATTTTGTCTTTCAAACTTCCTTTTTTTGCAAAACATGACTTTTGAAATGGAATAATACATGGCTAATGTATCAATTAATACAGTTTCAAAGTTGATATGCACATAGCCATAACAAAAGACTACGACAAGAGTAATCAATACACCCTCGCTTCCCATGCGTTTGACATGACGTTGTTTACAGCCTAGTTTTCGCGCGCTTTCTATCGGATCAAAAGATGAACATGAAATACATGGGCACAACCTGAAGATACAACTTCTTGCCGTCGCATAAACATAACAATTCGTTTGCGTGTTTCGGATTACATATATAATTTTGCTCATTTTAGAATTCATCAGAACAATTACACTTATTTGTAATTAATTCAATTATAATTTGTAAAATAAACTTCCCGTATCGAATTAAACGTTTTGACGAGAATATGCTTGAAATGCACACTGTTCACGAGGTTTGCACCCGGTTGACAAAGTCATTCTCCTAAGTAACAAGCCATTATTTTATCTAAGAGGTATATTGTAAGGACCAATAAGTGTGGTATGTATAACATATAAAAAAATGCCAAAACAACCCCCGTGAAATTATCGACTGATAGTGACACGCGTTTTTTTCCGCATGACCGATTAACAACTGTTCGCATTTTTAGTGCTATGGGGTCATGTTTCGGGGAAAACATGCACTCAAATTGTATAATAATTAAAACGGGTTACTTCTTATGTCATTAGTGTTTGTAATTAATAGTATATTAGCGTTACTACTCAAATAGGTTGCGGCACATTGTACGTATACCAACAACTATTATACTATCGATTTAGATTGCAATCCATTTCAGAGTAAGATAAAAGTAGTAAATGTAAACAGCCTAACGTATTGTCTGTAATTTAAAGCATTCATGAAATAAGTAAAGCAAAACATTAAAATTCTGACTATATTGTGTTTGTACGCTGATACTTATATTTGTATAATATTATATATTAGACGCACCGGAATACCAGAAGCAAACATTTTTTAGTATAATACTCCGAACCACTGTATGCTTGTCACGCTGTATAGTTTACTAAACGAAAATGGAACTGATAGGGAAGATAATTAAAGGTGTACATATTAATGTTAAAACAAATCAGATTAACACATAATAACACTTTAGTTTGTTTGCTTATATCTTTATGTTTTCCTCCGAACTGCCACTCATGGACTTTTCAGAAAGACCAAAGAGGGATTCCCAAAAAAAACTTACATTAAACGATTTTTATTTGGGACTCCTTATATGAGTTTTTAGGTTTTGTTGGTTTATGAAGTTCATCAACACCCAACCTAAGAATGCAAGTGATTGAGCATATGACAATACTTTTATATTTTCATGAAACAGGATTTTATAAATTGAAGGAATGTACAACCCACCATATTTGCAACGTGGACTCATGCGCGGCCGACAATTCGCCACTTCATTAATTTGCCACAAAAACAACCATAGTATTAACGTCCAAGTACATATGCAATCATTACAAAATGAAAGTTTGTTGTAAACATACCATAATATTTCAAGTAATATTTAAGGACAATGCCAGACCGTTAATGACTTAGACACTATTAAATGGTTTGATTAATTTATTTACTCAATGCGAGGCATTGATATTTGTAGAAGGTTCAATGTCCAGAGCGATACATTACAGGGAAAAGCATGTGTCCGGATTACATACCTATTTTTCCCGATTATGCTACAATCTGTACGGCTTCGCTTTTTAAAAAACAAGCAAGTTATGCGGCTACTGTTTCGACTCTTCTATAAGTTTTTACTAGTTCAATTACTAACGATACTGCTACATTTATATTGATTTATGCATCTTAGAAGTATGTTTGTAATAATCAAACTGCAATATTTTCATTTGTTGTTCTTGTTGAATTTATATGAGTATTGCTTATTATAAGGCAGTTTGACACCGATCTTTTCATCTAATGTGAACACAAAAACAAGTGAATGTATATATTGCACATGATTATGCAACATTTTATGTTTATAGATTCACTCCCCATGGAGTCCGATGGCGTTGCTAACAGGACGATTTGTATACGGGAAGAATCAAATAATTGTGTGATGGAGTACAGCATTGAAATAAAGAACTGCAGTTCATTTTTTGTATATAAGTTGCTACCGATCCCTGAGGAATTCAACTGTCCAGCTGCTTACTGCTTTGGTAAGAATAAAGAACCACATTCAATACTAACATACAAAATAATTGTAGGATACCGTGGAATATCAAAGTAATTTCACGAACGATCATATACCATTCGTTATAAGTGTAGCATAGAGTATTTATGTTTCCTATAATAACAAGTATATGCAATATAAACATATACCGTATCCACCACATTTCGTTTCTGATAAGCTTTTCCCGTATTTGTATGTATTCGAATAACACAGCAGGAGAATGTCGCAAGAAAAATAACGTCATAACGTCTTATAAATAACGTCAGTACACAAAGTGCTCGTCCGGCATCATTTACAATTGAATACGTTTACTGTTCAAATTGATGGAGTGAAGAAACAATAAAAAGAGTATTTTGGAAAAATTATAAATAGCAATCACTATCATTTTAATTGCTTGAAAGAGTTAAAACTCAATCACTGATACTTCCTTAAAACATTCAGGAAATCATAAACTATCAACATTTGCATAGATAGTCGTTGAACACCTAATGGTTTGGTACACCATGATAAAACATGCAATTAAAATAAATTCATTATAACGGAATACTATTTTTAAAGATGGGGATTTTAAGTATATAATTTGATCTCTAGCGTTGACGATGGTGTGCCAATTTGAATATATACAACGAGCACACTTAGCAAAAGTAAGGTTGTGGATGTGACTCAATTCGTTTGTTATTATAAAGATACATGATTGCCGATGCTGACAAGTATATTCGTGTTTGTCAGTTAGACAAAAACTGTGTTTCATTCTATGAAAAGATCTACAGAATATCTTTGGAATTTTCATACAGTTTGTATGTATACCTTTATTTGCAAGGACCTGGCTAGGTTTAAAGATTATGCAATTATTATAAATGATTAAAAATATTAAAAAAACGTTTTGGTGTCGATCATATTATGAACATACATCTAAACTTTGTAATCGTTCATCTAAAACCCTTCATTACGGCTTATTCTTCGATGAATTACGCTGAATTTTCACTTTGTTTTGTTAGACCTGGCATTTTGTGAGCAAGAATCGATTTAGCACATACTTTTTTATTTCATCGTGCTTTAAGTTAAAATACTGCTGCTCGCGTGTATACTATCTATTGAGAAATAAAATCTCAATTAAATCGAAACAGAGCTATTATTCTGTTTAATTGCCTTATAATAGGAATACCAAGACTTATGTGTCAATGTATGTTTCACTTGTGTTTTTTTTTTCATTTGCGAGGTTACGCAAGCCATAAACTGGTTTAAATTCCAACCAATTGAACTGTCCGTTCCAAGAGGTTTAAACCAGTCAATAAATGTTGTTATGAATTATTTGTGCATATATTGTCATATATTGTACAGGCAATTTGCCACGTTAGGTAAAGGTTGACAAGTTTCTCGCAGGATTATGTATCAGGAGATTCATTTTTCCTGTAATTACAGTAAAACTACATACATTTACGATTGAGCGGTAATCACGTTCTGCTTCGGCGCTAACATGGTTAACAGAAACATTATTCGAAAACACCGAGTCAATAGAGGTATTGAAAGAGAACTCGTTAATATTCGTGTGTAAGCTTTAAACCAATAAACAAGATCTTGTCCATTATATTTGATCTATGTTTTGTTTACAGATTCGATATTACCATGTCTATCTACAGCAGCGACTAATCAAACAACACAAAATCAAACTGGTAAATAAGAACGCACAATATGAATATAATATAAATAAGTGAAACTCCAAGACCCTAAGACTCATTTGACAAGCAAAATATATAGAACTGAAATGACTTTTGAAACTCGAAATCATACGTGTTCCTAAATCGATGTTATAATACGTCAGTCTTATATGGGTTGCCCGTAATTATTTTATTTTGAAACACCGTCGTTAATATTCCATTGTGATTAAAACGTTTTAATTTAAAAAAGAAAAGCTTTCTGAATTGCCATCATTCAACTGACGTCTCACATGTATTTGCATTTCTGTTTAAGCAACAACATCTGATCCATGCCTTGAAGGTGAGCACGTTGTTCTCACAAACATTGTATCCAGAAATGATCGATGCATGCTTGAAGATATTCCTATTAACCAACGGCTTTGTGACCACAATCTGGAGACACAATGGTACAAAACCGAGAATGCCGTGATACGGACATCCGTCCCATCGGTTGGAAATTGCGGTGTTTTAGCATCGGCGTGGCTCAATGGTACGTTACCATATGTGCAATCGTTAATACAATTGTATTATTAAACGCTTGCTCAACAAGTACGTGAGCATAACACTCATAAAAACACAAATGTAATAAACGTGAATAATGGTTTATTATATATATGAGTCTACGTCTGGAATGACATATATGGCGGATTTTTTAGGTTCCGTTATCACTTTAAACGTTATAGTATTCAGATAGCATAAACAAGTAGTCAAATATATATTATGTATCATGCACAGTATTCCCATTTTTCGTTTTAAAATAGCCATAACAACCAACATTCATGTATCTGTATACAAATTCAAACTGGTATCCATAATCGAACAGTATGACCATATATTATTTTTATACAACCTACATGACGTGCAAACAAAATGTGTGTCATATATCAAAGCTACCAATCTTATAACTTTTCTTTAATGGTATAGTTTCCGTGGCATATGAATTAAAATCACACTCTGTTTAGATAATGATAATGTATTTCGGACTACAAAACATAAGATATATAGAATTATGTCTTTTAACTTCTTTTTTTTTGCAAAACATGACTTTTGAAATGGAATAATACATGGATAATTTATTAATTAATATAGTTTCAAAGTTGCAATGTACATAGCAATAGCATCTTAAAACACGCGTACTTTTATAACAGAAACAACTTCAGAAGGCTGTCATTGCTCTCTAAATGCAACCAGTGTGGAAATGCATAGCAAACTGACATCAATTATGTACAATTTTCATAGCAATCGAACTCTTTGTAGACAAATGTACTACAAAAGCCTACGACAAACGTAATCAATACAACCACGCTTCCCATGCTTTTTACATAACGTTGTGTGCAGCCTAGTTTTCGCGCGCTTTCTATCGGGACAAAAGATAAACATGAATTACATGGGCACAACCTGAAGATACAAGTTCTTGCCGTCGCTTAAACATAAAAATTCGGTTCAGTGTTTCGGATTGCAACATTTATTTTGCTTAAAATTCAACATAACAATAACAGTTATGTGTAATTAATTCAATTATAATTTGTAAAATGAACTCCCTGTATCAAAATAAACGTTTTGACGAGAATATGCATGACATGCAGAATGTTCACGCTGTTTGCACCCGGTAGAAAAAGTCATTATCCTTAGTAACAGGTAATTACTTTATCTTATAGGGTGTACACTATAAGAACTAATATGTTTTGTATGTATAGCATTTTAAACAAACTGCCAACAAAACACCCTGTAAGTTTCGACTGATGGTGACACGCTGTTATTCACGCATTACCAATTCACATCTGTTCGCATTTCTAGTGCTTTGGGGTAATGTTTCGGGGGAAACATGCACTTAAATTGTACACTAAATAATTAAAACGCAATACTTGTTTTGTCTTTACTTTTTGTAATTTATAGTATATTTGCTTTTCTGCTAAAATAAGTTGCGGCACATTGTACGTGTACCAGCAACACTTATACTATCGATTAAGTTTGCAACCGATTTCAGAGTTAGATAAAGTTAATAAATGTAAACAGTCTAACGGATAGCCTGTAATTTCTCGCATTTATGCAGTTCGTAAAACACAATATTGAAATTCTGACTATATTGTGTTTGTGCGCTATTACTTATATGTGTTCATATATTAGACGCACCGGAATATCAGAAGCAAACATCGTTTTGTATAATACACCGAACCACGGTATGCTTGTCACGCTGTATAGTTTACTGAACAAACTGATAGGGAAGATATTGAAAGGTGTGCATATTAATATTAAAACAAATCAGATAGACACATAAATAACACTTTAGTTTGTTTGTTTATATTTGTTATGTTTTCCTCCGAACTGCCACCCATAGGCTATTCAGAAATATCAAATAATGATTCCCAAGAAAACTTAAATGGATCGATTGTATTTGGGGTTCCTAATTGTTGTTAGGTATTGTTGACTTATTAAGTTTATCCGAAGCTAACATAAGAATGGCAATGATTGATATTTTCATGAAATATGATATATAAAAATTGAGCGAAAGTACAACCCATCATATTTTGCAAAGTGGACACATGCCCGTCCGACAATTTGCCACATCACTAATTTACAACAATAAAAACCATATTATTAACGTCCAAGATAACATGCAATAATTACAAAATGAAAGTATGTTGAAAACATACCAAAATAGTCCAAGTAATATTTAAGGATAATGCAGGACCACGAATTACTTAAACAATATTTAATGAATTGATAAATTTATTTACGCAATGCGAGGCATTGATACTTGTAGAAGGTTCAATGTCCAGGCGACAGATTAGATGGGGTACCATGTTCCCGGATTTCATACTTTATAGGCTCGATTATGCTACAATCTGTACGGCTTCCCGTTTTGAAAATTAAGCAAGTTAGGGGTCTACCATTTCGAGTTAATTTTTTATTGTTCAAGTACGAACGATACTACTACATTTATTTTGATTTAAGCAATTTAGAAGAATGTTGTAATAATCAAAATACAATATTTTCATTTAATGTTCTTCCTGACTTTGTTATAAGTTTTGCTTTGAACAAGGCAGTTTGACACCAAACTTTTAATTTAATTTGAACACAATTATAAACTATGTATTGCACATGATTACGCAATGTTTTATTTTTATAGATTCACTCCCCATGGAGTCAGATGGCGTTGCAAACAGGACGATTTGTATACGGGTAGAATCAAATAACTGTGTGATGGAGTATAACATTGAAATAAAGAACTGCGGTTCGTTTCTTGTATATAAATTGCAACCGTTCCCGGATGAATTCAACTGTCCTGCTGCTTACTGCTTTGGTAAGAACAAATAACAAAGAACTACATTCATAACTTATATATGGTGCATAGTTGTTGGTAACCATGGAGTATCAATGTAATTTCACGAGCGATTATAGAAAATTCATTATGAGTAAAGAAAAGAATATGTATGTTTCCTATATAAACAAGTACATGCAATATCCAAAATGAACCATAACCACCACATTTAGTTTCTGATAAGCTTTTCTTGTATTTGTATGCTTTTGAAAAACACAACAGAAGAATGTCGCAAAAAATAACGACATAACGTCTAATTTCACAAAGCTTTCGTCTGGCATCATTTACAATCGAATACTTTTTCTGTTCAAATTGAGGGAGCCAAGACAGAGAAAAGAGTTTCTATGACTAAGTAAAAAAATAAATATCAATCAATATCATGTTAAGTGCTTGAAAGAGTTAATATTTTACTCACATTTACTAAAAATATTCAGGAATGCATACATTAACAATATTTACATAGATAATCGTTTAACACGTAATGGTTTGGTTCCTCAAGATAAATACATACAATTAAAATAAACTAATATAACGAAATGCTACTTTTAAAGATGAGGATTTTTATTGTATAATGTGATCGCTAGCGTTGACGATGGTGTACATCTTTGAATTTATAAAACCAGCAAACGTAAGCAAAAGATAACTTGTTGATGTGATTCGATGGGTTTGCAATTATCAAAATCGAGGATTGCAAATGCTAACAAGTATTTTCGTTAAGTCAGTAAGACAATAAATGTGTTTCATTCAATGAACAGATCTGCATAATATCTTTTGAATTTTAAGACAGTTTGTATGTAAAGATTTTGTTGCAAGGGACTGGCTTGGTTTGAAGATTAGGAAACAATTATAAATGTTTTAAATATACAATACGTTTGGTGTTCATCATCTTATGAACATACATCTAAGCTATGTAATCGTTCATCTTAAACTCTGCATGACGGCTTCCTCTCAGATGAATTACGCTTGATTTTTACTTTGAAATGCTAGACATTGCATGTTGTCAGCAAAAATCGATTAAGCTGATACTAATATTTATTTAATATCACCGTGCGTTTATTTGAAATACCTCTACTCTTGTGTATTTTATCTATTATGAAATAAATTTGCAATTAAATCAAAACAGAGCTATTATTCTGTTAAATTGCCTTATATAAGGAATACCAAGACTATTGTGTCAATGTCTGTAACACTTGCGTTGTTTTAATATGTTACGTTACGCTAGCCATCAATTGGTTTAAATCCCAACCAATTGATCTGACCGTTCCGAGGTTAAACCAGTTAATAATAATCTTATTTTAAGTTTTTGTGTATATATTGGCAGGTATTTTACTGACAATTGTCCATGTTATATGAAGGTACACATTTATTTCTCGCCAGATTATGGATCTGGAGTTTTCCTTGCCCTGTAATGGCAATGATACTATGTACATTTACGTTTGAGCGGTAATCCCGTTCTGCTTCGGTGGTTACATGGTTAACATAAATATTATTTAAAAACACCGAGGCAATAGAGTTAAGAATAAGAGAACACGTTAATGTTCGTGTGTAAGCTTCAGACCAATATACAAGATCAAGTCCATTTTATTTGATCTATGTTTTGTTTTACAGATTCGACCTTACAATGTCTAACTACAACAACGCCTAATCAAACAACACATAATCACACTGGTAATTAATAACGCACTATATTAATATAAGACTTATTTGTCAAGAAAAATATATGGATCTGAAATGACTTTTTAAACCCGAAATCATGTGTCCCTATATCGGTGTAATATTACGTGAGTTTTATCTAGGTTGTAATTTTATTTTGAGACACCGTCGATAATATTCAATTGTGATTAAAACATTGTTTATTAAAGAAAACGTTTTAGAATGTTAAACCATGCACACATTCAATTGACGTCTCACATGTATTTGCATTTCTGTTTAAGCAACAACATCTGATCCATGCCTTGAAGGTGAGCACGTTGTTCTCACAAACATTGTATCCAGAAATGATCGATGCATGCTTGAAAATATTCCTATTAACCAACGGCTTTGTGACCACAATCTGGAGACACAATGGTACAAAACCGAAAATGTCGTGATACGGACATCCGTCCCATCGGTTGGAAATTGCGGTGTTTTTGCATCGGCGTGGCTCAATGGTACGTTACCATATTTGAAGTCTATTTAGACTGACTGAAGTCTGAAGTCGTAAATAAGATTGCATTATCAAATAATTATGCTGTGCTCGCTCAACAAATATATATGCAAAACACTACTTAACAAATAGATATGTAATCAACCGGGAATTTGTCATATATGTCTGCGTCTTATATGGTTGGCCCAAGAAAAATAGTTCAATTTTCTTATTTTAATTCATTCTGGCATCACAAATTGAATAGAGTATTTTCAGACGCATAAATTATTGTTATACAGTATACATAACATAGAAGATATGAATTTCGATAATTAAAAGCTATACATTCTTACAGATTACAGATATTATGGTAACTAATTAAATACAAAATAATAGAGCACACCGTAATATATCGTTGTTTTGTTTAGATAATGTGAACGTATTTCGAGAACAAAATATGCCATAGACATCATCAAAATACTTCTCTGCCAAATTAGAAAGTGTAAATAGAATAAAGGATACATATGGGTAATCGATAAATAAAGTTACACATTTGTTCTGTACACGACCCTAGTACTATTTAAACAATAAACTTTAGTTATATAACATAAAAAAGTTTGCAGAGTGTACATACTATCTAAACGCACATATTGCAATTTCCATTTCTGTTAAAACTTTATAATATATTCAATAAAGATGTGGACACGACATAGAACTTATTCTATAAAACACATGTTATGGACGGAAGTTTCAATCATTATTCAAAACGAATTCGGTTTGTAAAATTGCGCACGTCTAACGCTAAATTGTCGATTTGTAATCTCAAATGCACTCATGAGCGAACTAATTACGCCATTAATTGTACCATTAGTTTATGCAAATATCTCATATTTTATCTTAAAATGTAACGAGAACACTCCATGACGAAAAGCATCGCCTCATTATTGCAACAATATATGAGCTTGATAAACCATAGGTAGAGGAAACAATATCACACAACAAATACAAACATGAATAGTTTACGCAAAGACGTAAAAACACAGCATTATGAGCAAGAATATCTCTTCTCCATATTTTTTTTAACAGACTCATCAAAACCTTTACCACATGTCTCTTTCTTCCCTCAAAACCAGATTACTCTGAAATCATATGTATTTCAGTTACATTTGTTAGATAGGATACGCTTGAATCGGTATGTGCTATCCTATAGATGCAACTGTATCATTTATGATTATTTGGTATTATGTGATTATTTTTGTAGCAGTGTGAAACTGTCTACTTGGACAGACATCACCATTGTTCATACACAGTGAAGCAATGTCCTCATAAATATACCAATTACAAGCTGCAACTAAAGCAATCCCAAAATATGGGTTAGGTAACTACTCCACTGATGCGTTTTGCTTTAGGCGAGTGTTTATAAATACACAATTTTCACAGTATTTAACAGCACATATAACGTCACATATTCATAAATGACATTGGCGCAATTTTGAACTGTTTGTCATGTTGACGTCACGAAAACGCATGGGCGTAACTTTATAGCTAAAAAAGGCGATGCTTTTTAAAAATTAATAATGTTATTTTGGAAATACAGACATAAGTACATTCGCGCCAGAATCGAAACGTTCTTACGCTTGAAATCGGACCACATCAATCTTGTGGTTCAGTGCCTACGCATCGGGATTCCAAACTTCAAACGTTTGGTTATTAAAGATTATACTCCACTAAATTAGTTTGTACCCCTTTGTGGTCAAAAGTCGTGTCTATTCCTTTTTTTATTATATCCTGCATCATATTTTTGTCTGAAACATTTCGTTGCATTTCATTGGAAACTACAATGAAGATTAACGTTAAGAGGGCGTAAATTAAAGTGCAGGGCTTGCTTTGAAAGTTCACTTCCGTAATTTGCCTTTGGGCGAAATTTACTTATTTAGAAATTAAGAGACGCTATATTTCTGACAGGAATTATTTGAACATGACATATTAATCTTTAAATTGATACATGTCTGCAAAATTTGATCTATAGAAAATACAAGAAAAATGCTTTAAAAGTTAGCCGTTTCATAACGTTACCATGTGGGAATTAGTGTAATCCAGCCTATTATTCCAATAATTATGACTTACCCAAACGTTATTCTTTAATCTTCGTGGGATCCGAAGAGCTTATTTGGAAGAAATAGCACTTCTGGATGCATGAACTGATCGTCTTATGTGGCTTCTAGCTCTTCAATAAAATTGGAATTTAATCAGCTATAGACTATTTGGTGCTTTATTTGACTCGTCATGGAGTGTTCCTTTTAAGTTAAAACGATTTGATTAAATTGTGGTACGAACATCTAGAGGCACAAAAGATAATGTTTAAACGCGCAAGGAACAATGCCATACACAATAATTTAGTTTCGTTTCAGAGAGAAAATATTCATAAGATGAAACTAAATACCTATCCGAGCGTTTGCTAAAACTCATTGATAAATGTTATAAACCTGCCATACCTAACTTTTAATTCGATAAGTATTTATTTATGTGTTGTTGTTGTTGTTGTTTGGATTGTTGTATACGAGCTTGGATTCTGTAGTCACCTCCGTGGTTATAAATACATCGTTTCGCGTTGCAGCGTTTTATAATTGTCGGGTTTTCAAAGCTACACAAGATTCATATGATGGATACTTTTGAGCATAGTTAATGTTCAGTATATCTGTTTCCTGGTAAATATTAGAACTACAACAACACGTTTCAACATTTCAGTCAATTGTCAGTTTACCAAAACGTGAAAAGGTACCTTTAAGAGAAATGGAGAGATAAAGTATACACCATGTAAAGGTTGTCCCTTAAGAAACCAATAACTCTATTTAAAACATATAAAGCAAGTATTTAGTATTTTTATATGACAAACAAGTATGACAAATGTGTCGGTGTCAATATCATACCGCTTTATCATGTCATGCAAGATAGCGTTGTTTGAAATATTGTCTTTTTTGTCAATTGATGCAAATTTCGCTTAATTATAGTGAAATACTGCTAAACTACGATAATATGACTGCCATGTAGATTGTTTTCTTTTAGAAAGATAGCCATATATTTTGTCGCATATCAATCATTGAAAGAAATCATTCAATGTATGTAGTTCATGATATTGGTTTAGGACAAAGTATTTCCATAACAAACGCAACTTAGAAACTATATCTAACATTTTACATTTAAATATCATATTTAGAAAAGATTCAGTATTTAAATAAACAAAAAATACATTTAAATTGCACATTTAAACATATATCCAAATAAACATGTTCACGATCATTTTTTTTAACAAAAGTTTCCGTTAATTCCTTGACTGAAGTGAAGAAATATGTAATGTAAATATTAAAATAAGGATCGTATTATCAGAAATAACAAAGCTGTAGATAAAGTATGACTGCATACAATGGTCACATATACAACAGCCAAATATTTATCACTTCGCTTTTGATATAATTTCTTAGAGAGAACATTTAATCTAAAATTAATAGAGGAAGTTAGACAAAGGATATATAACATAATTTGGTTTAATTGGTTCTCAAACGCCAAACATGTACAAAAACTGAGCAATGTCATATGTAGAGCCTTAATAAATGCTACAATTTATCTAACTCATTAAAATATCTTCATCACGTAATCGTGTCATATCAACTCGTCTTGTATAACTGCAAAATATAAATGGCCTCCAACCTCAATTTTTGTATCTAATATTTAACGTTTAAATACTTCGCATCGTATGTATATGTAAGTGGAGTGAAACTTTATTATAATAGTTGAATATTTCGTAATTTGTGTAAAAAGCTATGTACAATTCAAAAAACAAATTCAATTTAGTTACAATCTGTATATGTTAGTCCAGCAAAACTCCTTTATTATAGTTGCATATTATGTAATATATTTATCTACTATTTTGCCAGCATGAAGTTGCACCAATTATAACCAAATGACTAAGGTTACAGTTTTGTTTTTTACAAGGAAGTTAACACCGATTATTTATTTTAATTTAAATACAAAAAGCAGTTTGTGTACATATTACATAATATAATTTTACATTTTATTTGAATAGATTTACTCCCCGTCGAGTCAGATGGCGCTTCTAACAGGACAATTTGTATACGGGTAGAATCAAATAATTGTGTAATGGAGTACAGCATTGAAATAAAGAACTGCGGTTCATTTTTTGTATATAAATTGCTACCGTTCCCGGATGAATTCGACTGTTCAGCTGCTTACTGCTTTGGTAAGAAAAAATGACTGAATTCAATACTAACATACACGCAATTAGTGTTGTTTACGTTAAGTATTGATATTTATGGAGTAAAGGATATCAAATAGTAATGTGTTATCACTAGTAAAGAAAATATCCAAAATAAACCGTCACCAGGATGTTTCGTTTCCGATAAGATTACACTTTATTTGCATGCATTCGCAACTAGGGAACTGTGAGAGAATTACAACGACATTTATTTAAATAATGACATCATTGTATACATCTTCATCTTCATTGTCTTCATCTCAAATCATTGACAATCGAACACATGTATTGTTTAAATTTATGGAACCAATGCAAAAACAGAAATAAATGTGATTAATTGAACATTATCAATATCAATCACTTCCATATTTACTGTTTGAAAATTGCGTATGAGCTCCAAGAAAGCATTCGCTGTAAAAACGTACATATCTTGTCGTATAACGCATGCTTATTGGCTAACCTTAATAAACATACTAGTTTAAGAGATACATTATAACTAAATATGCCTTTGAATGATTTGAATGTTTTTCATTTCATTCACTGCGCTTGATGAACATATCTGCACAATATTGTTTCACTTTCAGGAAGTGTACACACATATGTTTTTTGACGCTTATATAGTTAACATTCACATGATTCTAACACACCAAGTTAATGACGTAAACACGTACATATTGGGATGTAAGCTTGATACCATCTACAAGATCCTGTACATCTTACATTCATCAATGCTTTCTTTTATAGATTCAACATTACCATGTCTGACCACAACACCAGAGAGTAATATTGGTAATTTATTACACGATTTTATTAATAATGACTAATTTGTAAATTCGCAAAAAAATAATCCTTCTTACCTACAAAGACGGTGAGGCCGAAATAAGTTTTGTGTCCCCATTTCGGTATTACGTAATTATTACATATATTGTAAATGTTTAATGTATCATGAGATAATATGCGCCATGATATATTGACATCCTATTTCAAGATTCACCTTCATTTAACAGCTACATTTGTTGCACTTAGCGGTTGTGTCAGGGATTAAGATCCAATTGTAGCATAGTATTGAGATTGGACGTTCTCAAGCTTTTGTCCTTGCCCTTTGTAGGTTCCGAGTCAATAATAAGTAATCTAAAAAAACAAAATTACGAAAATAGACTTTTTATAGTTACGCAATGCTTCAAATTCTATTTCTATCTCGCTTCAGCAATACATTACCCCGTGTCACAACCAGACACATTTACACCATATCATTACGTAAATGCACTACAACTGTATTACCGGAACAGAATTCCAAGGATTCCGTCAAACAAAACATGCTATCAACTGTTCTTTACATATAATATACCCATGCATTTTATTACAGACACATGGTTCTAGTGAAGATAAACATACTGATAGGCAGGCAGTTTCTTCAGACTTTAACAACTGTAAATCCTCTCAATACTTTAATATACAAATTATTTCCTGTCATGTGAATACCACAATAACATAATTTATGAATACATACAATCACGAATATACATAAACAAACACGTGAGTTCTATCAAGTTGGAAATGAATGGTAATTAAACAGTATTATTTAGGATCGTATTCCTTATACTTAGCTTCTTTAAAATATTTACATACATTTAGAAAATACTTTAGTAATAAAGCTACTTACGTATAGAATGAAACAAATAGCTTGTGGAATTTATATAGTGATGTGTTAATATAAATATAGGTCAAATAAATGTCTTATAAATTCATTTTTACAACTGTATATACATACGACCTGGTATTTCTCTTCTTAATCAAGGTCATGGCAACCAACATAAACTATTGGTTAATTGCCGAGTCAGTTTAGTAAAGAAATAGAAAACACATAAATATCGTATGTGAGCTTTATATCAATATACACTATCATTTATATTATATCTTATGTAAGCTTTCTTTACAGATTCGACAATACGACGTCTGACTACGAACACTAGAAAAACATCAGAGAATCATATTGGTAATTCAGAGCATGGTTTTTTAATAATTGACTCACTTGAAAATTCGAAAGAAATGAATATCATTTTACACCATAAAGAAGCAAGTTTTGTGGCATTGAAATAAGTTTTGAACCACGGTAATACATGTGTCCTCTTATCTGTTTTATCATTTTGAAGTATTCGAAATAATACTTTAATGTCATATATAACGTCTTTCTTCATTTAACATTAACATGCGTAACACTTTTCAATTGTGTCAGGGGCTTAAAGAGGTGCCCAAATTATATTTTTTTTAAATCTATATATATGTTTAGACAGTTCTTTTACTCTATCTGTAATCATCATAATATTGATGTTCAAACATTGTCATTCGTCACGTATAGCATCGTACGTTGAACATATTTTGATCAAGAGGAGAGTTTTTTTGTTTGAGTGCTTAAGACTAAACAAACGTAAAGTAGTGTTTCAAATGCGTTCAAAGCACTCGGCTAATTGATTGTTGTGGGCTTCATCGATAAAATATGTTTAAAATTCGGCATCAAAGCCCAAATAGCAAAGCCGACTTTCCTATGCCAAAGTTTAGATATCGTCAAAATGTATCCACATCAGACGTCATCAGAAATCAAATCTATGATCTCAAAATTGAATCCAACGACCCAACATGAGATGTCGTCTATGTTAGTCTTATCTAAAGGACCTGTATATAACATATATAAAACAACGCCGAATGCATCAGCTTATCATGTTGGAAATAAAGTAGAGGAGGACTTTATCATTGCTAATATACACGATTCAGCATTGCAGCAAACGTTGAAGTGTATCCTAGCATAGATTGCCGCAGTCAAAAATGCCTCCATACTAAAGTGATTTCTACAACTACCTGTTTCAATCAGCCTTCAGAACTATATCAGAGAAGAAGTGGTCTACGAAAGTCTGTCCAAACGTAAGGCAGAGGTGGTGAAGGTTGTGCGTATAATTAAGGCAGGAAATCTCTAGGATTGGAAAACGTGCCTTCCGAGCTGATTCAGCACTGAGCAGTGCAACGACTGCAGCAATGACGGCACTATGACACCATATCTTCGTCAAGAAGAAGTGGTCTAAGGACTCGCCCCAATCGCTGGTAATCACCCTATCGAAAAAGGGCAACCTCAAGTTGTGTGAAAATTACCGCACTGTCAGTCTCATAACTTATCCCAACAATGTCATGCTACGCATCATTCTCAATTGATTGAACAGTAAGACCTAGGAGCCACTGGCCGAAGATCCGGCTAGAATAAGAGCTTTGCATAGCACCGTGGAACAGGTCTTAAACTGCAAAGTCATCGTTGAGAAACACCTGCAACCTGAGCTCTTCCATAACTTTATTGACTTTCGAAAGCTATCGAATGTTTCTGGCATGATGGTTTATCGTATGTGATGAGAGGATTCAACGTTGACGAAGGTCTGGTATAAGGTCATCCAAGGACTCATCCGGAAACGCCAGCAGCGTAGTACTTATCAATGGACTAGATGATTCTTCAGGACATCAATGGGTGTTCGTCTTGGATGATGATTGAGAAGTTTTCGGATACATTTGAGTTCCAATGCCTGTATCCTGCGTTCAATGTCCGCGTTAAGCGTCAAGGCCTCGCAGCTATTCAGTAGAATGAAGACTAAGGCGGACTTGTAGAGCCTGTACTTGTTGGGGAAGAGGACAAAACGGACGAACGCTGGCTTGGTTTGGACACGTCACCAGGCACGAACAGTTCAAAATGTTCTCCAATGCATTCTAGTGGGTAGTCGCCGTCGAGGCCGTCTGTAGAAAAACGCGATGGACAATGTAAAAGACATCTCTTTCCATGCATGACTTACTAGCAGCAGCTCACAATATACCTGACTGAATGATGATTTCTTTATCGTCGTCCCTAATTTCCCAGCAACGGCCAGACAAGGGGATGATGATCATAATATAACATAAACAGTCCATTAACACATTATTACAATGACTTGAAAGAACATGAAAGTTCAAGCAAGAGGGTGATGGAAAAATTCAAGAGTGTTGTATAGGATCGTATATCTTATAACTTAAACTCCGTTAATATATTTTCATACATTAGACAATTACTAATCGGTTAAATAAAACAAATATGTTTGAATTTATATACAGATGGGTTAATATAAAATAGACAGCAAAGATATTTATTCATAAATCAATTTAAAAGGGGCATTTACATATAAAATGGCATTCGTCTCGAAATCATCTTTATTTCAACATAGACAATAACGTCTATTACCTTATCAATATATTAAAGAAATAGAAATTACGAACATATTCGTGTGTTAGCTTAAAAAAACAACACAATAATTTCCGTCTATTTTGTATGCGTTGTTTTACAGATTCAACATTACCACGCCTGACTACAACAGCGACTACTCAAACAACGAAGAATCATATTGGTAATTAGGAATTAATTCAAATAACTGTCATTACCTTTGTTAAAATATCGACTACGTATGGGTGGTATTGTGTGTGTTGTTTGAGCGATTATTTTTTAGACTACATTGTGTGTATGCCGTGTTATTCGGGCATTGGTCCCTTGCCATAACTTAAAGCCGCATCATAGGTTTCTCCTTTGGTGCTGGTGAAATTTCATTTTTTTGTATATCTGGAAGGAGATTGCCTATAAATGGCCCATATGAGCGTTCCGCCATAAAGAAAACTATTTGACGCATATGGGTTCCCTATGGGCTTAACATATATGGGCCCCATATGTGCATTTGTTCAAGGTAACCTGCAAACAAAACACTGATGATTTTGATGCACTTATGAGTTCACAAGTAGTTAGATATCGTTACATGAATTTCTTGGACTATCGACATCGCTAGCCAATATGGGCATTTCCAGCCAAAGTTTTACTTATATGGGTTAAAAACGTGCATATCTTATAGGCAAATATTTTCTGAGTATAAACAATACCTACATGATTTTACCAGTAGTTTGATGTCCTTATAGGGATGACCTGGACTATCGTTATCATATGTGTCTGCGTATGCATTGCGGCCGTCTTTGTTTACGCATGTTATTGTCAGAGGTAAGTACGTTGAGTCTTATAATTAGACATACATTTTAATCAATCGAGTATAATTAATACTCTACTAATACAAAAACTACGACTACTACTTCTGTATAAGCCAACCGAGCCAGAACACTACTTCATCGGGATGATCATGGTACTGGCAAATAGGAGAGGAAACATTTAACAGTCTTCAAAAAAGAAAAACAGATAAGAGATACTTAGTTAATGGATTTTATTCTCATACATTATGACACAGGTTATATCAATTTGAGACTCTTAATTTAATGTTAAGTTGAGAAGTTTTATGTAACCGTGCATATATTTATAGGAACACCGATTCTTGCAATATTTATACGGTGGCATTAAGGTGGCATCACCTATAAAAAAAAGAAGTCGGGAAAACACAAGTTCTGTTTATCCGTCTCCAAAAAAATAATTAACTCGAGGAAACACAAAATAAGTTTTTACGAGTTGTTTTTGGACTCGGGAAAACAGATGTTCTATTTCCCGAGTTAATTTTTGTTGTGAAAAATATATTCAGTTGTTGATATTTTTCATGTGAACCATCAATAAAACTCCACATAAACTTCAGGCCACAGTCAATGATAGATATCGTGCACAGTAAGGATGAAGAGATTGAACGAGCCAAAGACGCTAGCCTGCGTGACATGCAGGGACCGATCAGGTACACCAATGAAGTTATTATGATCGGGTCAAACTATTATAAAACTTGCTAATGCTTAGCTTGTGACCGAGTCTTTGGTTGATTATATAGGAGGTTCTTTATATAAACATTATATTACTGCGTAAACGCTACCTTTGCACTTCATTTTAAGATAATATTTGGACGGGGTTACAGGTTTTATCTAGCCTTACATGACACTTAGACTGGTTACCGCTTCCTATCCTGCATCTAGGAAGCAGGAACTAGTTTAACCTTCCTCTGCTGCTAGATAACTTGCGATACCCCATCAAAGCATATTATCTTACGTGCCTTTGATCGTTGCTGCTAATCGTATAAAAAAATAATAAAAAAGCAAGTTTTTAAGGTATTACTGTAAAGCCGTGTTTTTATTACTGTAGTGTCACCCTCGCAATTAAGGGCTAAGCCGCTTTACCTAATGAGACTGATTATCTCTGTTCACGATATCTTTCGAATCACTTCCTTATTACCAGGTGCCATGCAAGTGGGAAATCGGTAAAAGTTCATAGAACTAACTGCTAAATGACATCCCCTTGATAACTTTGGAGTTTTTGCCCCTTTTCACATAAACTTTTACCAATTTTGCGGCACGCCTAAATCTTCAACAATAAGCCCTAGGTCCATCAAACTTCATAGAAATGTTGCTAAGCGTTAGTTTGGGTGCATTTCCATATTTTGAATGACCACCCATTGATTACTTTCGAATTATTTCCCATTTTGACATAACCTTTCACCCATTTTGTGGCACGCCTTACTCATTATCCTTTTGACCTTGGATCTTAAAACTGTAAAACTTCATAGGAATGTTGCTTAGCAAAAAAATAAACATTAAGTCTGTTTTCCCGAGTTCTAAAAAAAAATTAACTCCTGAAAACATACTTAATTTGTGTTTTTCCGAGTATTTTTTTTTTGGAGACGGGAAAACAGAACTTGTATTTTTCCGACTTTTTTTTGGAGCGGTGATGTCACCTTAGTGCCACCCTAATTATCACTACTCAGTAATAAATTATAGATATATATATATTCGTTTTTTCGAACATAAAATCGAGAAAATGTTCTAGTCTTGATTTTTGCGTTACTGTTTATTACCAATAATGCCGTATTATGTCTAAAATAATAGCTCACACAAGTTATTTTTGCTTTAGTTCATGTGATTCTAGTTGATACATCACGTTTTGCTACCAGGGCTAGCACACTGTCATCCCAGTATGGTGCGCATGTTGATCAGAAGGAGATGTACTGCAATTACACGCTGCCTTGGAAACACAATAGAGAACACAATTTAATGTATCATCCGAACATGAAGCCCAGACGGGACTCCGGTGAGAACTGGGACTAATGGTTTAACAATGGGCATAAATGGGTGAAGAAAGAAACAGTCCACATAGTAATTAAAAAGGGATATTAAGTTATTGGATTTTATTTTCATACACAATCATGAACTATCAATTTAAAACTATTAATTTTATGTTGAGATAAACAACAACAAAATACTTAATTAACAGTATAATAATTCTTTTTTCTTAGTTGATTGTTTGTACATAATTTGTTACATTCTTTTATTGGCGTACATGATCAAAAATATTCAATGAGTACTAGTCGTTTTAGCAAGATTGAGACAGGGCTCATGGTCAGGTTTTTGGCAAATAGGCGGGAAAAAGGAATTAGTCGACGAAAAAATAAGCAGAAGTAAGTGATAATAAGTAATTTGAGAGTATTCTTATTCATGTTCTTTACCAAACGTTATATCAGTATGAAACTTAAACCTCGTATGTAAGGTTACGTTTAAAAAGAAAACAAACTTTTACTTAAAACGTTTTTCCTTAATTAATTTAATTTGGCGCATAATTTGTTAAAAATGTTTTTACGCAAAAACGAAAAATATGTCCAATTATTACTTGTATGTTTATCTCACATTAGGATAATGTGTACTCTTTTTAAGGTGACTTTCGACAAGGAAGCCCCAAACTGATAAACACGAACGTTCCTTGGTCTAGATATAGCATTCCGGTTTCTGCTGAAAACAGTGAATCAGGCTTCATGTCATTTGATTCTTATAAAGCTGTTACATCCGTTGGACAACGTCAGTCAAGTTTTGCTGCCAGGACTATCACAATGCCATCCAAGTATGATGCGCATGTTAATCAGGAGAAGACGCACCGGAATTCCCCAATGCGTTGTCAGGGGCATGTAGCAGATGATACTGGGCCCATTAATACTAAACGTGACTTCAGTTACCGAGTCATTATGAATAACCAAAGAGAACACAACTTAATGAATAAGCCTACTAAACCCACACAGTACTACGGTGAGAGACCGGACTCATGGTCTAGTTTATGGCAAAAAGGTGGGAAGGAAAAATCGGTCGACGATGAAATAAACAGAAGTAAGTGATTATAGGTAATATGAGAGTATTCTTATAATTTTCTTTCGCAAACTTTATGTCAATATTAAACTTAAAACTCCTAATTTAAGGTTAAGTAAAAAACGAAAACATACTTAATTGACTTTCTGTATTGGCTTAATTTTGCACATAATTAATGTAATACGTTTTTAACGCAAATGAGAAGAAATTATCTAATTATTACTTGTATGTTTATCTCACATTTGGATAATGTGTACTCTTTTTAAGGTGACTTTCGACAAGGAAGCCCCAAACTGATAAACACGAACGCTCCTTGGTCTAGATATAGCATTCCGGTTTCTGCTGAAAACAGTGAATCAGGCTTCATGTCATTTGATTCTTATAAAGCTGTTAAATCCGTTGGACAACGTCAGTTAAGTTTTGCTGCCAGGACTATCACAATGCCATCCAAGTCTGATGCGCATGTTAATCAGGAGAAGACGCACTGGAATTCCCCAATACATTGTCAGGGGCATGAAGCAGATGATACTGGGCCCATCAATACTAAACGGGACTTCAGTTACCGAGTCATTATGAATAACCAAAGAGAACACAATTTAATGAATAAGCCTACTAAACCCACACAGTACTACGGTGAGAATCCGGACTCATGGTCTAGTTTATGGCAAAAAGGTGGGAAGGGAAAATCGGTCGACGATGAAATAAACGGAAGTAAGTGATTATAAGCAATATGAGAGTATTCTTATAATTTTCTTTCGCAAACTTTATGCCAATATTAAACTTAAAACTCCTAATTAAAGGTTAAGTAAAAAAAGAAAACATTCTTAATTGACTTTCTTTATTGGCTTAATTTTGCACATTATTAATGTAATACGTTTTTAACGCAAAAACGAAAAATATGTCCAATTATTACTTGTATGTTTATCTCACATTAGGATAATGTGTACTCTTTTTAAGGTGACTTTCGACAAGGAAGCCCCAAACTGATAAACACGAACGCTCCTTGGTCTAGATATAGCATTCCGGTTTCTGCTGAAAACAGTGAATCAGGCTTCATGTCATTTGATTCTTATAAAGCTGTTACATCCGTTGGACAACGTCAGTCAAGTTTTGCTGCCAGGACTTTCACAATGCCATATAAGTCTGATGCGCATGTTAATCAGGAGAAGACGCACTGGAATCCCCCAATACGTTGTCAAGGGCATGTAGCAGATGATACTGGGCCCATCAATACCAAACGGGACTTCAGTTACCGAGTCATTATGAATAACCAAAGAGAACACAATTTAATGAATAAGCCTACTAAACCCACACAGTACTACGGTGAGAATCCGGACTCATGGTCTAGTTTATGGCAAAAAGCTGGGAAGGAAAAATCGGTCGACGATGAAATAAACGGAAGTAAGTGATTATAAGCAATATGAGGGTATTCTTATAATTTTCTTTCGCAAACTTTATGCCAATATTAAACTTAAAACTCCTAATTTAAGGTTAAGTAAAAAAAGAAAACATTCTTAATTGACTTTCTTTATTGGCTTAATTTTGCACATTATTAATGTTATACGTTTTTAACGCAAAAAAGAAAAATATGTCCAATTATTACTTGTATGTTTATCTCACATTAGGATAACGTGTACTCTTTTTAAGGTGACCTTCGACAAGGAAGCCCCAAACTGATAAACACGAACGCTCCTTGGTCTAGATATAGCATTCCGGTTTCTGCTGAAAACAGTGAATCAGGCTTCATGTCATTTGATTCTTATAAAGCTGTTACATCCGTTGGACAACGTCAGTCAAGTTTTGCTGCCAGGACTTTCACAATGCCATATAAGTCTGATGCGCATGTTAATCAGGAGAAGACGCACTGGAATTCCCCAATACGTTGTCAAGGGCATATAGCAGATGATACTGGGCCCATCAATACTAAACGGGACTTCAGTTACCGAGTCATTATGAATAACCAAAGAGAACACAATTCAATGAATAAGCCTACTAAACTTACACAGTACTACGGTGAGAATCCGGACTCATGGTCTAGTTTATGGCAAAAAGGTGGGAAGGAAAAATCGGTCGACGATGAAATAAACAGAAGTAAGTGATTATAAGCAATATGAGAGTATTCTTATAATTTTCTTTCGCAAACTTTATGCCAATATTAAACTTAAAACTCCTAATTTAAGGTTAAGTAAAAAAAGAAAACATTCTTAATTGACTTTCTTTATTGGCTTAATTTTGCACATTATTAATGTAATACGTTTATAACGCAAAAAAAAAGAAAAATATGTCCAATTATTACTTGTATGTTTATCTCACATTAGGATAATGTGTACTCTTTTTAAGGTGACCTTCGACAAGGAAGCCCCAAACTGATAAACACGAACGCTCCTTGGTCTAGATATAGCATTCCGGTTTCTGCTGAAAACAATGAATCAGGCTTCATGTCATTTGATTCTTATAAAGCTGTTACATCCGTTGGACAACGTCAGTCAAGTTTTGCTGCCAGGACTTTCACGATGCCATATAAGTCTGATGCGCATGTTAATCAGGAGAAGACGCACTGGAATTCCCCAATACGTTGTCAAGGGCATGTAGGAGATGATACTGGGCCCATCAATACCAAACGGGACTTCAGTTACCGAGTCATTATGAATAACCAAAGAGAACACAATTTAATGAATAAGCCTACTAAACCCACACAGTACTACGGTGAGAATCCGGATTCATGGTCTAGTTTATGGCAAAAAGGTGGGAAGGAAAAATCGGTCGACGATGAAATAAACGGAAGTAAGTGATTATAAGCAATATGAGAGTATTCTTATAATTTTCTTTCGCAAACTTTATGCCAATATTAAACATAAAACTCCTAATTAAAGGTTAAGTAAACAAAGAAAACATTCTTAATTGACTTTCTTTATTGGCTTAATTTTGCACATTATTAATGTAATACGTTTTTAACGCAAAAACGAAAAATATGTCCAATTATTACTTGTATGTTTATCTCACATTAGGATAATGTGTACTCTTTTTAAGGTGACCTTCGACAAGGAAGCCCCAAACTGATAAACACGAACGCTCCTTGGTCTAGATATAGCATTCCGGTTTCTGCTGAAAACAGTGAATCAGGCTTCATGTCATTTGATTCTTATAAAGCTGTTACATCCGTTGGACAACGTCAGTCAAGTTTTGCTGCCAGGACTTTCACAATGCCATATAAGTCTGATGCGCATGTTAATCAGGAGAAGACGCACTGGAATTCCCCAATACGTTGTCAAGGACATGTAGCAGATGATACTGGGCCCATCAATACCAAACGGGACTTCAGTTACCGAGTCATTATGAATAACCAAAGAGAACACAATTTAATGAATAAGCCTACTCAACCCACACAGTACTACGGTGAGAGACCGGACTCATGGTCTAGTTTATGGCAAAAAGGTGAGAAGGAAAAATCGGTCGACGATGAAATAAACAGAAGTAAGTGATGATAAGTAATATGAGAGTATTCTTATAATTTTCTTTCGCAAACTTTATGTCAATATTAAACTTAAAACTCCTAATTTAAGGTTAAGTAAAAAAAGAAAACATACTTAATTGACTTTCTTTATTGGCTTAATTGTGCACATAATTAATGTTATACGTTTTTAACGCAAATGACAAGAAATTGTTCAATTGTTACTTGTAAGTTTTTCTCTCATTACCATCATGGGTACTCTTTTTAAGGTAATCTTCGAAAGGGAAGCCAAATACCGATGCACGCGAATGCTCATCGGTCTAGAAATAGCATTCCGCAATCTTCTGATAGCAGTGAATTAGGCTTCACATCATTTGATTCTTATAAAGCTGGTACATCAGTTGAACAACGGCAGCCACGTTTTGCTAACAGGACTACCAAACAGTCATTCAAGTCTCCTTGGTCTAGAAATAGCAGTCCGGTTTCTTCTGACAATAGGGAATCAAGCTTCACATCAAGAGATTGTCATACATCAGTAACATTAGTTGAACAACGTCAGCAACGTTTTGCTGCCATGACTTCCAAACAGCCATCCAAGTATACTCGGTCTAGATATAGCAGTCCGGTTTCTTCTGACAACATTGAATCAAGCTTCACATCATTTGATTATTATAAATCAGTAACATCAGTTGAACAACGTCAGCCACGTTTTGCTGCCAGGACTTCCAAACACCCATCCCAGCCTCCTCTGTCTAGATATTGCAGTCCGGTTTCTTCTGACAACAGTGAAGCAAGTTACACATCAAGAGATTATTGTACATCAGTAACATCAGTTGAACAACATCAGCCAAGTTTTGCTGCCAGGACTTCCAAACAGCCATCCCAGTATCCTCGGCCTAGGTATAGCATTCCGGTTTCTTCTGACAACAGTGAAGCAAGCTACACATCAAGAGATTCTTATACATCAGTAACATCAGTTGAACAACGCCAGCCAAGTTTTGCTGCCAGGACTAACAAAATGCCATCCAAGTTTGGTGCGCAAATTTATCAGGAAAAGACGCACTGGAACCCCACAATACATGTAGCACATGACAATGTGCCCATTAATACAAAACGGGACTTAAGTTACCGAGTTATCATGCAAGACCAATGGGAACACAAGTTAATTAATAAACCTACTAAACCCAGACAGTACGGTAAGTTACCGGACTCATGGTCAAAATATGGGCAAATAGGCTGGAAGGAGGAATCAGTCGTCGAAGATAACAAAAGAAGTAAATGATACTTAGTAATTTGATTTTATTCTTATTCATTGTAATTTACAAGTTTTAAATCTATTATTTTTTAAATATAACATTTTGCGTATATTTGATAGCATTCATTTTGGCTCGAATGGGCAAAAAACGTTCAATTGGAACCTGTATGGTAAGCTCATTGAGAGCTTTTTTGATCGCCTTTTGTCCGTCGTTCGTCGTTTCTATGATTCTTTCGTTGTAAGCTTATACATTTGCATACACACTTTAAGCATCATATATTGTCCGATCTTCATCAAACTTGGTCACATTATTGGTGCCAATCATATATTGGACTAGTTAGAAACTAGTTAACAATGTCAACTTAAGGAGAAAGCTTGTTGAAACTTTATTGTCCAAATATTCATGAAACTTGGCCAGACAATGTTTTCAAATCGAATCGCAACTGAGTTGAAAATGGTTTCGCTCTGTTAAAAAAGTTTGTTTAATATTGCTGAATCTTTGTTAAACCTCTAGAAGTCTTGTTTTGTTATCAAGTCGTCATCAAACGTGGTCAGACGATTCTCCCTTATGATATTTCAGCCGAGTTTGAAAATGGCCCAAGTCCGTTGAACTAAAAATCCAGCAGGGGAGTGGGGCAGTTTACATTAACTGGCTGTAGTGATACCTGTTTAAAAGTCTCAAACTAATCATACTATCAAAACCGGTAACAGTATTTTTAGACACATGACATGGGGTTCTAAAATTGTTCAGCTCTCTTGAAAATATGGCTGCAACAAGATAGTGATGATGATAGTGATTATGATAATGATGATGATGATGATGTTGATGATGATAATGATGATGATGGTGATGGCGATGATGATGATGATGATGATGATGATGATGATGATGATGATGATGATGATGATGATGATGATGATGATGATGATGATGATGATGATGATGATGATGATAAAATTTATTCACAAGTTGCCTATCAAGCCTTGCGCAAAAGCCGTTTGTGCAGGAGATACAAAGAGCTACTGGATTTCTGAATAATCTTCCATTAATTCATGTTAGGTTTTAATATGTAGACATGCAGTATTCGTTGGAAGTTTTAGTTTTTATAAAAGTTCGTCATAATAGTATGCATATAAATAAACTATTTAGGAAATGTGTATGCGTCATACACTACTTTCCGTGTATTCTTCTGAAGTTCACCAACTCAGAACTATTAAGTTTCTTGCTGTCTCAGATAAGCGCCTATCAATAACCGTCTTGCATAAATATTAAATATGAACAGTAATTTTTTCAGAGCTATTGTTGGACCGAAATTAGTTTCTTCGTTTAGTCGTTTGCTTGTTAGTTCGTTCGTTTGTTAATTTGTCATATAACTATGTATTTTTATATCATTCTTAACGTTTATTTTACCACAAAAACGACTCATACACGTGAACACTCAGCTGAACTTCTAACGCAATTCTTACTTTATTCATACTCTTTAGAAAAGATAAATGGATTTTATCAACATTTGGCACATGAAAATACATGCATTATACAATATCTCAAATCGAAAATCGAAGTGATCAGCGACTCGGTGAATAAACATTGAACGCAGAATATCACCACAAATTAAAATTAAACAAAATGGAGCAATATGCAAATATAAACGTAAATTTATGATTCTTAAATAGAGAATAAAATTTTGTGCAGGAGTGGAGAACGTTTATCTTTTGAGGCTTAGACTATACATATATGGCGAGCTCAAGACAGTTTATATTAAATTGCATTTCAAAATAAATTTCTTTAAAACAATAGAATGTTGAACGACGAATTGTTCATCAAAACTCTCTTGCATGTATGCCCGCTACTGAAAAATATAAGTATGTTAATCGTCTCGTCATGGATTATCATTGTTATTTAAACGCGGTACTAAACGTCGATGAAAACATTTACTTTTATACAACCCGTCTCTATTTAAATTAAGATATTGAATTATCGTCAATCACTCGCGATAAGACTAGTAAGTAATTCAGCTGAAGTTTGTTTTACATAACGTAATGTTAGAATGATGCAAAGGGAATGAATTTATGTAGCGTTTTTATAAAAAGTTTGAAAATGTCAGTTAGATTTTAAATATCAGTTATTGGCTATTGCAAAACATGTATTTTACATGTATCACATTACACACAACGAACGTTTGCCCTGCCTTCCAAATATTTTTTTTAATGTGACAAGCTGCTTATAAGTGTTTAGATGCAGCATAACACCCTGTATGGCATGATGGGACTTGAACGGCCCCTTTATCTGTAATGGTTGACTTCCATCGGAATTCATCCCATTGTACGGATGTTTATGAGAAACATGTGTCAATATGGCATCCGATCAATTGGTTGACTTTCAAGAAACTGAGCAACTTAAAACGTTCACTTATTTGCAGAAAATTAAACGCAACCAAGCCTTCTATTTTGCTTTTGCTCAATATAAATCGTATAAACGATTTATCGGCCAGCAATCGTGAATAAGCACATCCAATTTTGATATTTTATAGCTTGCAAATCGGGGATGTTTTGTTTTGCGCATTCGGAAACATTGTGTTTTGGAATATAAAAACATCGCAGCGGCGTCCTCGAGTATGGAAAAATGTCTTGCCTAACGCGACTCGTTATCACTTAATGTCTTTGTATCCAAAACTTGTATCACGAGATGCACGTATATCACGTGTATGTTATCGGTTAATTTTGAATTATCTTTTAGCATCCTATCCTGAGATCTTTGACAAATTTACCTCCCTTCAGGACGTCACATCCGCCATCAGAACGGAGGGCCTCGCGTCTTGCAGTCTCATACTCGGTATGTACTCGTACCTTAGATAATGGGCATAGTTATATGGTACTTGATTCCTTTTTTTACATTATTGGTAAAGTGTATATGACGCTAAATAAAACATATACGTATCAGAATCTCCATATAACGGTAGACAAATAGAAACACATGTTAGCACCGTCCTTACTGTGGCATAGAATAATTATTTGAGCATCAATTTTCACTCGTAAGGACATGTGCTCAATTCACCATATTATCCGCCACTTCGATTGTCATGCCCATGTATAACTCTTGATTTCTTGCACCGGGATCCAGGAATAGATTTTACGGATAGCAATTGGATTAAGGGTCGTCGCACGTTTAGAGGCCGCAGTCTGCACCACATGGACAAGCGTTACCCAAACCCGTACCAACAGGTAAGGGCGTCAGAAAGCATACAACAGCAAACCCACATTAATCAGCGAAAATGATATGTCACTTATTGTTAAAGAACTGGAGCTTACATTTATTGTCGGTCTCCAACGACTCGTAAACTGCGAACTTTTTGTCAGGTCAATACTGTTGTAAAACTGTGGAATGCGTCGAGACAATGTGCAGATAATGCACAGAGGCCGAACTTGTTTTATTTTTGCTTTAATGGATGTAATCCTATTGTATTTTTTAAATACATTTAAACTCATTGACTAAACTAAAAAAATAATACATGTAGAGCGCTTCCGTCCGAGCATCTAATTTGTCGTTCAATTTATCTGGCTTTACAATACAAGCTAGGTCATGAAGCCGCAAAACTGAAAACATTGTATCGTTAGTTTCTAGCTTGGAAAACGTAAGTACACACGTATTGCCATAATATTGCCGCTCGGTGCCTACACTGGCCCTACATGTCACTCCACGCGCCTAGAAAATGTGTATTTCGAAGGGTATGATGTCCTTCCGCGTCTAAGGCTTCATTATATTTAAACAGACTTATTACACACATGTTGGGGTGATTATTCATGTTTCTGTTAATTTATTGTCTACCGATTAAATCGTACCCACAATGATAACAGAACTTGTTATGTATGTTAGATCGAACAAATGTACTTTGCTGAAATAAACGGTTACTGTTTATACTCGGTTGAATGCCAAACTTTACTAAAGTAAATGTCTTTAGATCTAATATGTTTAAGTTAAATCAATCGAACGTAAAAAAGATACATTCTACAAGTTCGCTGCAATCTAAACGCTTTCTCTTTGTTAGGTGATTTCCATACTAGGTAAAACTATGGAGGCGTTCGATGTGGATAGGTGTATTCCAGCATTCGGATTCGGTGACGTCACAACCGAGGATTTTGCAGTTTTTCCCTTACAGATTAAGGTAAATGTTTAAAACATTACCGATAACAAGTATTTCAATACACACTGACTTGTTTTAACGAGATGAATGTGCATCCCATATGCTTGTATTTGTGTAAGGAACATAACGTGCAGATCACACACTAAGATATGCCATGCAGTATCTAGCATTGGCTGTAATGACCTACTGAGAAAATTACAGGTATCTATATTTTAAATGCGGTCGTGTGTTTGTGTGTGCGAAATGTAGCCCCAAAGGCATTTATTTTTGCATTAAACATTATGATGAACGTGCTTCTTAACATTTGTATTCCATTACCGTGTTATTTAGTGCGCAGCGGTTGCGTGGTATTTGTTTTATTGTATTCCTTCCTCGTGTAAACATGTTTCTTATGTATTAGTAAACACAGTTTCCGTTGCTAAGTTAACATTGTGTTTTATGTGTCTGCTTAAAGTGTATTATTCCTTTATAGGCGGCTATCATCCATCAATTATTGTAACAAAATTGCTATTTTTAACGATTACAGTCCCTTCAAGCTTTTTAATGCATTTTGCGATGTCTTCCTTCCGCGTTTCGAACAGTTATTAATCGATGATCTTCTCAAGTGTTGAAATTCTTATTGCAACATACTATGCTGACATAAATACGATTAGTTATGGACGCTATATAAATTATACAAATACATGTTCTCGAATATCTGCCTTTATAACTGATGTGATATACATGTGGTGAAAAACATAGCATATAGATAACTCCCAGCATTATTGCCAATGTGTGGTTATTTTTAAATACAGAGTGGTATGTTTGAGTGACATCACAGTCAAACCTTCTGATTCATCAAAGAGAAGATGTGTATACCCAAATCGAAGTAAAGTTTAAACATTCATGTACCACTAGCAGTGAAAATATAATAGCAACCACCATACAATCGCTCGTGAAAATTATAATGGTCTCTCTGTAGTGCATTAGCATCAATCTATTGCATCGGAATACGAACACATATTTATGTTTTACGTTAGGGAAGCTGCGCTGGTTTCCAGGGAGTGCTGAGAGCCTACGAGAGGGTCGTCGGGCGTGTCCGCCTTTACGGTCCCACAAACTTTACACCTATCATCAACAAAGCCATCGACATCGTCAGGCGTACCAGATCCGTATGAAGTGAAATAAATCGGATGCGTTTTATATTGTCAATCCGCTCGGGCTATAACCATTGTATTTAAATTACTACGTCTAAAAGTGTTAATGCGTTGTTTTGTGCTAGTTAGAATATTTCTTAATTTATTAAAAGATATATTTCACATCGAAAATGATTTCACTTGCAGTACCGCATTCTCATCATCGTCTCTGATGGCGAGGTGACGCCAAGGTCAGAGCAGGCGACACGTGACGCCATTATAAAAGCCTCGAACTGGCCGCTCTCCATCATCCTCGTCGGCGTTGGCGATGGGCCATGGACACAGATGCATGAGTATGAAGACAGCTTGCCGACGCGAAAGTTTGACAATTTTCAGTTTGTTCACTTTGAACACGCCATGCTCACATACAGGTATCCTTCTTCGGCATTCGCTTTCTCGGCTCTGATGAAAATTCCAGACCAGTACAAACAGATTGAGAAACTCGGGCTTCTGAATTTTTCGGACACCCAGTTGCGTCCCTAGTTAAAATTGTCCTAGAATTTCGGGCCGTTGCACTTGATCAGAATTTAACTCATTTGCGTCGACCCCGTGACACATGTGACACATTGCTCAAGTAATTTTACAACCGGATGACGGTTATACAACTTGGCAGGTGAGCAGCAGAAGTCAACTGACCGTACATTTTTCTTTTTTTTGAGGGAAATATACATGTGATCTTGATATTAATAATGGTTTAACACGATAATTTTAGCTGTTCCCAATATATTATGCTTTCGTAATTTACAGTTGCTATGTTGTATCATTTTGACAACAACTGTTTTCTTTCATTCAATTCCAAGTATGATACTATTAATGCTTTTGAGAAAAGTAGAATTTTGGACGAAACTATACCAACATAATGCATAATGCTTGATTAGTAATATTAATCTAGTTATCTAAGGAACCATGCCCACGCTCGAAATCTGAAATTTGACACACTGTTGTTTTGCAATAAACACAAAGATGTCAAAGACAATGATTCGGAACAAAGAAAGTACTTTTAAGTAGCGCGATGACAGCATATGTGAGTTATTTTATAACTAAAGGTCCATAATACAGTATAGTAGTGAAAATATGTGTACTATGTAGTCAACATATTAACATTATATCATAGTTATCTTTTGTGGCTAATTTGGGGATCTTATTGTTCGCACACGAAAACAATTTATTATGTTTTGGAGTTCATAAAAAGTTTACGTTATTGCGGTAGCTTTTCTCAACATATAGACGCTCTTCATATGAGACATTATGTCGGACTTTAAAGTCTCGATGCATTTTGATCAATAAAATTATTATTCATTGATCGGGATACCGGCAAAGATAAAATTCGTTACTCTATCCACAAATTTAATTTGGAATTTCGAAACATTCGAAAATATTCAGCTTTCTCAACGAAAACAAATTATACACAGTAAACACTTGTTGATTATACTGCTTATATGATCATGGTTATACTGCGGATATGATGTAATTTCCCTTTTATCATTCGTTGCATGGGTTATTTCGATTGTTCAAGTATATGTACACGTAGCAAAAATGTGACTTTTGATCCGTGTAGATTTTAATGCAACGTCATTTCTTATACTATTGAAATTGAAGTATGTGACTTTCTAGTTTTAATGTACATGTGTATGTATAATTAATAGATACATCGTTTGTGATGAAATGGCTGTATAAATGTTGTCATACCACACGTCATAATCATTGTAAAAACTCAATTAATGTTTTCCCTTCGATCTATTAGAAGTATAGCGTTTGGAGCGAAGATTGCTTCCTATATTGAGGTCATAACAATCAATAGCATTTACATAGCAATATTTGATATGTACACAATTGAGAAGAATAGTTTTATGTCATGCACATGTGTTGCAGCCTTTGTTTTTACTAAGATGGACCTTAAGCTTGTGGGGATCAACGGATTCATATGAGAATCTTAGCTTCGTGTATCGTGTCACTACGTTAAAAGTTTCTTGGAAGAATAAAAAAAATGCAATGCAGTTGTAAAGTTCGCAAATTTAATTATAACTGAAAGGTATTATAAGTTCACCTTAATGCATCTTAACCAATTTAACGCCTTTTAAAATTATGATTTAAAAATAACTCCTGTTTACCAATTGTTTTATCCGGATTATAGAATAATGAATTTTGAGGCAAAAGCTGATTTTTAATTTCTTTTCTACACAGATCAAAACTATTTTTTCAATGTAACTTTAAAAAAATGATCCATATCTTGCATATAATTTGTCAAGGAAGTAACGCTACAGTTGTGCAATTTTTGAAATTCAATAATTTTTATTTTCACTTTGTTAAAGAGAAAGGCTTTTTTTAATATTTTGACTCAACGTGAATGCGACATATGTTATGTGTTTATGTTCAGATGTTCTTAGTACATGTACATATTTTACATTTTATTATTTCCTTTAATACAACATCCATGTGCTATTGCATGGATTGATCATAATTACAAATGTAACGTTTGTTCCGTGTTTGTATGGTAACACGTAAATGTTTTAACAGCATTTCTTTGAAAATCCATTTCATCAAACGTTTATTAGTTTATTTTAATACATATTATACAGGGCATTTTTAAATTTGTATAATTATTTTACCAGTTGAATTCCATTACCATTCAGTAGTAAAACAAACATAATTCAAATAAGATAACTATTAGAATCCAATCTATTGTTTGATATTCTAAATGATTCACCACGTTAGTTTATGTTTATATATGAGTTTAGTTAATGCACCTTAAAATATAAGTGTGTCTACCTGCCTAATTATCATATATAAAATTCTGAAAAAAGCACTTGTTTTTTTATTGCAATACTTTTATTGTTGGCCACGCCTGCGGAAAGCCGGAAGCGGACTCGCTCGTTGTCGTTGTCCGCTTCCCTAAGCAGGATATATCAGTCACATTATCCGAGTGCAGCGCGTGTGATGTGCGTTTGAGCTTGTCCAAACTGCAATTCATGTATGCACAGATCATTTGTTTTGGACGAAAAGCAAGAGGCCATAATGACAAGTAGGCTGGTCGGTTCTACAACACAATGGAACCGACAACCAAACATGTATAATGACTATATAATACCCCTTAAGGCGTATATCTTGTTCCAAAAGTCTCTACAAATACAACCTACAGCTATAAATAATGTGTAACAAAGATAATATATCATGTGATGATATTTTGTCAAATGACAGTATTCTGGCATAATTACGTTTTTTAACTTGATGATTTTTTACAATATTGTATTATTTAAACTAATTCAATTACATAAACATGTGTATGTCATTTTCTTTTACGTTTAAATTCAGTGCTGGAAAGCTGACGCTACAGACTGTGGATAATCGTGGATAAAGTAAATAATTACTAATAATTCAGTATTTTTAAACGAATATTTCAAACGTCTTTTTATATCAACATGCCCCATTCCCCAAATTATACTGGCATAAAGGAGTATTTGTTTGATGTGTTTTTTTTCCAAAGAGATCGATTTGCAGGTCATACGGTAATGATAGTGATTTTATCTTGCGGAACAGGGCAAACATGGCCTTAGTGGCTTGTTCAGAAATACATTTTTTTTTGTTTTGACAAATGAAACGGTGGTTATTGTGAAATATATGCCCATATATTTGTATTCATTTACAGTTTCAATATCTGCATTACCAATTTTGAATTTATGTGTGATATCTCTTCTTGTGTTGCCTTTTCCAATGATCATTACTTGGGTCTTATTTAAATTAATGTTAAGCTTCCAGTTAGCACATTATGTTTTGAACTTATTTAGTGCGTTTTGTAGATCTGAGGGGTCATCACTAAATATCACTGTATCGTCAGCATAGATAAGTAAAACATGTTTAGGTATATTTGTAGACCGTGAATAGATATTTCGTTATTAAGTCCATTTATATCGCATAATTTAGGTATTGGTGTAGATCATTTAGGAAGATATTAAACAGGAAAGGGCATAAGTTTTCGCCCTGTCGTACTCCGACTAGGCAATCAAAGAAGGCAGTTTACCCTTGGCTTGTTATGACTTGTGATTTTATATTCGTATACATGATGGTTATTATTTTAATACATGTTTCATTTATTTTCTCACTTTGTAGTTTCTGCCAGAGACCTTGTCTTCAGACAGAGTCAAACGCTTGTTTGAAGTCGATAAAGCAACAGTTAAGTTTCTTTTTGTGTGCATGTGTTACATCAATTAGTGTTTTGAATATAAAAATGTATTCTGTAGTAGATTTTTTTGCGGAAGCCTGCCTGGGATTCGTTAATTAGATTAAGTTTTTTTCTGAAAAAAAAATCTATTGCTGAGACTGCATATGAAGAGCTTGCCGAAGCAGCTTAACAGTGAGATTGGTCCGTAGTTTTCTGGGAGAGTGGGGTTGCCTTTGTTTTTGTCCCCTACCGGTTTCACCGGAGGGGACGTATGGTTTTCGCTCTGCGAGTCTGTGAATCTGTGAGTCTGTCTGTCTGTCTGTCTGTCTGTCACACTTTTCTGGATCCTGCGATCACTTTTAAAGTTCTTCATATTTTTCATGAAACTTGAAACATGGATAGATGGCAATATGGATAATATGCACGTCATATTATTTTGTTCCTACGACAACAATTCTGGTTGCTATGACAACAAGTGAACTAGAAATACTGCTGAAAATGGTAGTTTTTTGGATCATGCGATGACTTTAAAAGTTTCCATACTTTTTCATGAAACTTGAAACATGGATAGATGGCAATATGGACATTATGCACGTTATTTCATTTTGTTACTACGTCAAACATTTTGGTTGCTATTGAAACATATATTTAAAAAATCAAAAATATCTTACAATGGTGGAATTTCTGACAATGTTGGAGCCGGTACGGGACATATATTTCTTGGCAATAGTCTTTTTTTATAGATGGGTTTTATTTGACCAATCGTCCAGTTTTCTGGGATAATTCCATTATAAAATATTGCATTGAATAATTTGACATATATGGGAAACATGGTGGTAGTTGATGATTTTACATGTTCGTTTACTATATTGTCAGCCCCAGGTGATTTGTTGTTTTTTAGCTGTTTTATGATCTTGGTTATTTCTTCATAAGTAATCGGTACATTTATTTCATTATTGTCGTTTTGTTGTGTAGTTTCATTTTCGGGATTTATTTGTTGCTCAAGTGTATCTTGATCCTCTATGATTTCGGAATTAATTTTTTGAAAGAAGTTGTAGAAATCATTCAATGTTGCCTCTGATTATTTTGCTTTGTGTTGAGTTATTTATTGATCTCCAATATAATTTGGGATTTTTATATTTTAATGTTCTTAATTTTGAAATTTTCGAAGTGTTGTATTTGTTAATGATGATGCTGATTTTTCTGAGGTTGCTTTTAAAATGGGGTGTTTTATGTCTGTTATACATTTTTCTGGCAAAGTGGTATTTATTTCTTATATGAAGACACGCGATGCTTATTTTTGTTTTTATGTTTAATTGTGCCAAACGATTCGTGTGAACATTTAATGAATAGTTGGGTTTTATCGTTTACGATACTATTTATGTTATTGTGGTCCATGTGGTTGTTCTCGATAAGCTGGCCTATTTTGTTTTTATTTTCATTGCGGTTGTAACATCAAAGTTTTCATTAAAGGTATCTACTTTGGAGTTGTCCCATAGTTTGGTTTTTGGTATGGTGTTTATATATTGCGTGTTATTGCAGTGGCTTATATGAGAAGTTTTTATTTTTATTTCAACTGTTATCGGTGAGTGAACATTGAGTATAAATCACAAAAGTCGAGGATTTCAAATTAATTATATCCTTTAATACACTGGCTGTGCACAATGCATAATCAACGGTGCTAGAGTTTCTTAAGGTTAAGCGTGGGGTTTAACTACCACTGCAAATTCTACCATTAAGTTTAAAGAAGTAACTATTTTTTACAGAATTGAATCATGTTCGTGCCATAATTGTTAGTATCGAAGTCTACAATTTTTCTGTCTAGAGGAATTTGATAGTCTTCGAATGTTTTTAATATCTCAGATTGTTCATTGTCCATATATTCGAGTTCAAATAAGTCAGTTATAAATCAGTAAGAGAGTAGTCACTTAGTCTACCACATCTTTAGTTAAAATCTCCTAACAGCAAAACATCTTTGCAGTCGAGATTGTATCTAAATATTTCGCTTTGTAATGAAAAGTATGGGTATTCAACAGCAAATCTTGTGCCTGTTGGGGGGAGGTAGATTATACCACATTTCAGGTCACTGTTATTTTGTTGGTCACCGTACAGATGCCCTGAGATTGTGAACAATTCGATCAGGTCAGATTCGCTTTTGTCGTCAAATTTTATAAATGGGCTGAACATTTCCTAGATATGTTCTTTCTATGGAATATATTAACTTTGAATCCTGGTACTTTTATATTATCAGAGATATAAGATATCGTCAAAGTTCCCATACAAACCTTCGGTGTTATTGCGGTCAGTGTAGTCCCGGATATATGTAAATTTCAAGACAAGTGTACCAACTATTCTGTTTCAGTAGGAAAAAAATTTCTGAAAAATATATAACAGAGAAGTAAGCTAAATTTTGTATATGTTGAACAAAATAGTTCTAAAGATAGTTATGTGTGTTATGATAAGTATGTACCTGAAATTCGTGAATGCTTCTATTTCGAATCCGTTTTGCTTACATACCGTCATCACAGATAACAAACCCTGTTACATATTTAGAAAGGTCAATGACGGAGATATCTCTCCCAGCTCTGACGGCCAAGGCCTTGTTGCAGTATGGGTGGTTCCTCTCGGGTGCGTAAGTTGGACATGGGGATTGCATTGTATGAACATGTATTGTTACAAATTAAGTTTATAATTAATATACGACAATACTTTTTAAATATATTTCCCGAAACCATATAAGTACGGAAAGCATACAGCATTATGTTGTTTAAAACGTTCATAAGAAAACGGACTTGTACACAAAGAAAAATGCAAATTGTTAACATGCATACACAGTCTGTCAATATTTAGTTCACTAGTTATAAGTATGATATATACACATCAGTAATTATGTCTTCCTTGAATAACAAACATGTGTTTCTGTAACATTCATAGTTTTAAAATTAGGACGCAAGTTGTTGAAAACAAAGTTCATACCTTTGTGTTAAACTTCGTATAACTATACAACAGCAAACACCCTCTGTTTTGATGCTTTTAAATGTGTTGCTGAAACCAAACTAAAATTAACTACAATCCAGCCGCAAAGCAAAGTGACACAGTATATTTTTATGTAATTAATCGATTACAATTAACATATACATAGCGAAACTCCTCCAGAATGATCTAGCGATACATTCCTGAAAGCAAGTCTTTTATTTTAAGAAATAAATTAATTGCCCGTATGGTATAACCCCTTACCTAAAATGCGACATGTTTACGTCAAGTCAATGTTAAATCTGGAGTCACCGACCTCAACGAATTGCATGTTCACAATTACATATCACACTGATTTATGTATTTGGACTAGAGTTTTAATAATTCAATCAACACTAACGAACATATTAGCCATACCGTCGACGGACTATGGATGTATGGAGGAAAATATTTCATTTTGTAAAGGATATTTAATACGTATTACATGTATCTTAATTTACAAACCTCTGGTCAAACGACTTTGTGTGAGGATCACTGTGAGAATAGCAACGCTTTCCAGACAATTTCCTTTGATCGACATACAAATATATCTGACAATTAATAATTCACAAGAAGCATAGTTTCAATTATTAGGCTGTTGTTACAAATGTACGAATGCATCGATACAAGTTCAAAATACTTATGCATGACAACAATAAATGGAGCACAAGTTTAATGTGAACGAATTTATAGTATCTGGTAGAAATGCGACGTTTGTCGCGTGTATTTTCCCAGCTGTGATGTGCCATTAATTGTTTGGGTTAAGTAGAAATTTACTATCATATCGGGTAATTATGTTCTGTTGAATGTTATGTTGTATTGTTCAGAATAGTGGTAACTAGCATTATATTCTGGCATCATACACCTTATCGTCAAACAACAATACGACAATAATAAATACACAATGCACATGCGTTACAATAACATGAACAATATGTTTATGAATTTTGTACAAATACGTGCATTTTTGTAAAAATGTATGATATAAGAGAAAGCTCTTTTTGTTTAAACAAAGTTTAGTGAATGTTTAAAATCCGCCATTGACCAAAAAAATTGCAGTTAGATATTATATACAAACTTTACTCTCAAATAAACCTATCGGCTAAAAGTTTAAATGCTTTAATTCAGAAATAACCTAGACGTATTAATACATATTTTCTGGTCTCTTTTAATAATAAATGTAAACATAATCCCCATCAAAACCCTGCTTGTTTGTCACATTGCTTTAAACATTTACTGTCCTCGAACATCAAAAGATTTCATTGCAACACAAAAAAATCCAGTAGCTTTTAAAAGGAATAACAACAAAATTACAGTCTAAATTTATAAGTGAGACAAGTAGAATAAATATAACATGTTCAGTAAAATAAAAGTTTCCGTAACGTAAGCAAAAATGTTATTCACACAATACTCAATATCCTTAAAAAGTATTGCTCAAAACTCTATTTTACTATATAAAATCTGGCATTTTTACCTCTTGCATTTTACCTCTGGCATTTTTACATCTGGCATTTTTACCTACATTCATGTCCCTACTTTTCAAGAGCATTCGGTGCCGATTTCTGCGCGTTATCGTCATAAACGCCACATGGGATGAGATAATCAACTGATAAGAGACAGCATTACGATTATTCAAGAAACATCACACAGTCATGTATGCTGACACAGCTGCGTCACTAGACTTTTCAGTCGCCAAACATTTTAGATTGCCGTCGGTAAACTGGTAGCCGTTTAATTAAACAGTACATTAAAACGATGTCGGGCAGGCCCGTACACAGGCCCTGGGTCCTTGGGCCCGGGCCCCCAGCTGGCTGTCAAGTTAGGATTACTTTTTTAGTAAATGGCCTTCTGCATTTTTTCTCTGATGAAAGGGCCCATGGCACACCTGCCGTCAATACCAAATAGCACATGTTTTTTAATGTCCTCGATACACAAGGAAATAAGCGCCGTTTTTGTCGCCAGTTGAGATAAGCGCCTAGGCAATGTTTTTTATCGCCTTTTACACACATCCCCGATCAATTACCCCTTGTGATCCTGCATGCTTCATCTATCGATGGTTGATGTAACACGTCTTTTAATTGACCAAGGAAAGAGAATCAGCAAAAGGCAGCAAATGATACAGGAGGTCGTAGGTCTGAAAATTGCTGACATTAATAATTAATTCCAGTACATGTATATCGCATTATTTCCATTTATAAAACTGATTAAGGTTCATGTACAGGCTTCAGTTTGAAAAATGTGGGACCCCTAGCATTGAACTCAAATTTGACTAAACGAAGAGTGCCACATTGAAAATGTTTTACATATTTGCTTAAAAGGATGGTTAACCTTCAAACTGCTACCAATTTTGTGCAGCAAAATCTCATACCATCGACAAAATCAATCAAAATACAAAGCGATTTTAACACAAAAATAGACATTATTTTCAAAAATCTTAATGATGTTTATTCAACGTATTTGGCGGAAAATTATGTAACTAGTTAATGATATCGACATTGATGAGGGCAAGTTACGCTTAAATAGTAAAAAAAATTACATATCTAGAAATATTAAAACTCGAACACATGTCATTTCATGACGATGAGGGCAGCCATTTTTAGATTAATAAAATTGAAAGAAACATGCTAAAAACTCACTTATTGCCTTATGGACATTCCAAACGGCTTGACGATGACAAATGCATTGGAGTGTAATATTTCCGTTGATGTGTGCAAACTGCATGATCAGACCTCATAAACACTCCAAAAAATAACTTTGTAAGAAGCATTTCGCCAATATTTACAATTGCTGTCGAATCACATTTACTTGTATTATTGCGCACAAAATAGTATGCTTACAGACTGACAGAAAGATCGATACGAAACTCCGTTCAATTCATCACGGTATACTATTTTATTGATAATATATAATTATAATTCGCTTCAACAACCTAAATGTAAAAATATTTTTTTAAACGAAGTTTTTAATAACGAAAGTGAAAACAACGGAAGTCGGATGAATATTATGTGAGATGCACTTCGGCTCCAGAAAGACAATACAAATACACTAAAAAAAGACGTGTGTGGAAAATTTTCAGCTGGAAAATATTTGAAATGGGGTAAGTGATTATATCTCTATGTGATCATTTCAGTTATTAAGCGCGATCTCTTCCTGATTAATGTGAACAGTTGTTTTAATAGTCGCGACCAACTGTCAAAATAACGATGTTTTCTTAGGTATGTGTATATACATACCAGGTTTTCTTACTACTTCACGTGATTTCGACCGATTTGTAATGCACGTTTTTTCTACGGGGCACCAAGCGAGTGCCACGCTTTCAAAATGGGTAGAAGGAATCGATATACAAATGTATAAAAAGATTCGGTTTGCCAAAAGGAACACATTAATCAAAACGGTACAAGGACAGTAGTTGTTCAGGAAGGAAGAAAGAAAAAAACCATGATACCTAGCTGTGTATTTCTATGTTAAACTATGATTTCTAGAGTCTTCTGCACAAAACTCATAAAATCTTGTTATTGAAGAGCGATATCTCCTTTTATCACAATGATTTCTACCCAGCCAAACCTATTTCTTTATATTTATTTACAATGTTATATGTCGTCTGCAATTTCTTTCAATTTGAAATGGTTTAAACTTTTCCATATGGTTATAGCAAAATTGTTAAACCCTTGAAATAGAATGGTGACTCTTATTATCCTACATACATGGATTTATAAAAAGTAGTTCAGTTTAGTTATTTTTAGAATTTTGTTTAGGAACATTATCCAAAAAATGCAGTTGAATAATAACTCATTTGTTGTTTTCTGACAATAATTTTCTGTGAAATGTTGCTAACTTGACCTTGTATATGTTTATTGCTTTGTATTTATTCAACTTACGCTAGTGCATATCCTTCCTAACTTTAGATTGAGATTTTGTAAATTAGTGTACAAATGTATTGGTTTTAAACAAAAATATGAATAAAGCAAAAAAATATTGAATGTCAAAAATGTGTTTATGTTATTCTATCCGTCTTTACCTTTAAAATGATATATAGTTTTACCGTATTGTACCACATTGAATGAAGAAAAACCAAATCAAAGTTTTAATGAATTTTATCCCTCCCATGAACCTTAACACCGTTTTTCTACAGCCATGTGATAATATTTTCTTTTACAAGCCCCCTTGTATGCATCTACAGCGTTTATCCTGCAATATAGTAAGTGTACGCCATGCAAAACCCGTGTTTTAATAAGTGCGCGAAAATATTGCTGTCATCTGTCAAGTTACACGCATGGAAAGCAAGCGTGTTGCAAAAGACCATGTGCTGAAACTAAATAAAGACGCGAAAATCAGTAAATGTTGTATTCTATAATGAACAATTTACATCGGAATTAAGCATAAACTGAAGAACAAACCAATACACATGTGCATCTTGTATTTCTTCAAAAATAAGCATAGGGGTGTGAAGAAATGATTTAATAACTGACACATCAACATGGACAGATAAGGTTCAAACAGGAAACACACTGAAATATATGTACTGAACAGTTATGGTGACTTTTATATCGCATGAGACCTATTTTGGCATAGCGTAGATCATATAGCATGAAGTCAACACATATTTGTATCTTTCATACATGGTTATATATCTTTTTTGCCTACAGTCACGAAGTATCAATAAATGAAAACTAATTTAAAATAAAGTAAAAATAAATGAAATGAAGCATTAAATTTCATGTGAACAATATTTAATATTTATTTAAATTTGATTTGCTTGATAATTTAATACACTGCTAGTTGATACCATAACATGTATAATAATTATGTTGTACATTATTTCTTAGTCTCACACACATTTTTTCTCTGTTATAAATGGGATAAAGTATTGCTGCATTTTTATATAAACTTATTAACCGACTTGTTTAAAAAAAAATCGACATCGACATATTTGGAATTTGGAAAGAAGTAATTGGACTGTAGAGCATTAGTGTCACACACAAATTTTGAGTTTAAATTTAGAAAGCTAGATAAATATCACAATACAAAAACTAACTTTCAGAATCAATAACAGGTCATGCTGTCTTATTATGACTGGTTTGTGTTATTTTTGACAACCAGACTTGTCTGATACATGAAAGTGTCATATGTTGTATTTAATACATAGTTTTGTTAAATGTATAAACTAGTAAATTTATTTACTTGCAGCCACATGTGAAGAATGTACCAACAGTGTGAATAAAACTCGAGAGATGTTGATTTCGTCAAGGGAAATATATGCCATTCTGAGGGACATTAGCAATAATCTAGAGGAGCTGCTTTTTCTTTAAACAAAATGAAACTTCAAATTGCTCAATTTTTTCTGGAACTTATAATTGGTTTTACATGTGATGATGTTTATTGATTCTTTGAAGCTTATTATAACACATAATTAGCTCGGCGTTTTCGGAGAAAATCCGAGGTATTGTCATAGCCAGCTCGTCGTGTCGTCCGCGTTGTGCTAAAACCTTAACATTGGCACTTAAAACAAAGTGCTCCAACCTGCAACTTTTAAACTTCACTATGTAGATGAACCTTAATGAGTTCTACACGCCATACTCATTTTGGGGTCACAAGGTCAAAGGTCAAGGTCACTGTGACCTCTATAAAAAAATTCTGACAAGCTTTCATTTATTCAAAACTGTACCCTTAGCCGAGCGTGGCACCCGTTATGCGGTGCTCTTGTTGAGATATAAATTTTCATATGAATTATAACACCATGCCCTGTTAGTATATTGTACTTTCTAAATAAAAATAAATAAATGTGAATGTTCTTTATGTTTATTCTTTGAATACTAGTGTCATTGCAACTGTTATCAAAAACAGTAAACATTGTTATGATAAAAATGTCTATGAAAATACAAAACAATTGCACAGGTAAACAACATATTTTAACGGTAGATGAAGACTTAGGCTTATTTGATTTCAATATTATGTATATATAATATATAGCCTACAAAACACCATAATTGTGTCTGTATTCACCATTAATGCTCAATTTAATTTAAATGTACTAGTGAACAAGAAATGTGTTTGTCAGAAACACTATGTCCCCTTCTGTCCCGCTTTGATTTAGTTTGTTTGACCTTTGATCTTGAAGGATGACCTTGACCTTGACCTTTTACCACTCAAAATGTGCAGCTCCTTGAGATACACATGCATGCCAAATATGAAGTTGCTATCTTCAACATAGCAAAAGTTATTGCAAAATGTTAAAGTTGGCGCAAACAGACAGACAGACAGACAGGGCAAAAAGAATATGTCCCCCACTATAGTGGTGGGGGACATAAAAATACGCTCATACATAGGGGATAAGCAGAATGAATATTTAAGATTTAAAATAAAATGAATAAAAACATCAGTTTATTTAAACGTTTTTTTTATGAAACATCACGTACATACACGCAAACAACCCTCATTTATAATAAAACTTAATTTACATATACACTCAACAATTTGATAATTAAAGATGTACCTAATCAAGCTTTAGAAGTTACCTTTGATTTAAGACACTGTGAGGCACAAAAAAGAGATTGGCAACAATAGTTTAATTAAATACTGTGTGGTCAGTTGATCTCGCACTTATAATACTTTATTTCACAATTTACATGATATATAACCAAAATCTTGACCGTCTACATAGATGGTCATTTTAGGCCTGTTCCGCAGCATTGGAGGGATGAGGTAAATGGGTCATCAGGTAAGTCTTTAACGGATACCCACTATCTCCCAGCAGATGACCCGCATCATTGTTGCTCTGATAGTGCTGTAAATTAAACTATTTTATTGAAAAGTTGCTTTGTCTATGATAAAACAGCAGTCCATAGGTCAGTAAGCTTCACCAACCTAGCTTGAGGAATATTTTAGTTATCGTAGATTAAATAAATGTAACTTAAGACAATATTTCAAGATAATACAGATAGCTGCATTGGCTAATACGCATTAAAGAACAGAAGCCGGATTACACCATGCTCATGGTATCGATTATGGTAGTTAATGATTTTTGCGCATGTACATAAATAATCATTATTTGATGTCAAAGATGATAAGCATAACGCTAAGTAAGTTGAACCTGTTATGGTATTTCTTTGCTTTAATATCTTATTTAATGATAAGGTAATGAATCATAATACTGTATTTACATTTACCTCATGTTGACGTCAACAACAGCCTGCACATTAATGGCATGGAATCCTTCAGAGTAAAATCCTCCTTGCCATATACCTCAATGATGCCAAAATCTATAAAAATAAAAAGAATGCATTTACATGAGAGTTCTCATGTTCTCATTACAAACACAAAAGAAGGGGACAAATGCATGAAAAGAAGTTAATTAAAAAAAAGCCACATCAATTTTAGAAACAAAAACTTTGGATGGGGTGCACATTTATAGCACTGCAGAATTAAATTTAACAAATAATTAAATTTTACGCAAATGAAAACAATATAAAAACAATAATGGCGATTTTTCTGCAAATATGAAATACAAAAGGCATCATCTTCTTTACTCATCCATACTATACACTTATTGAAACTCGATTGGTCATTGTAGGCTCGGGTACTACTTACACGTACCCTGGGTACTCTTAAGTATACTGACATGTACCCGGATACGGTAAATAAACTTAAACGTACCCGGACGATATAAGACTGTACCCGAGTTGTATTCCAGCCCAAAATCCGATGTCGTAAAACGTGCTACCGATTACTGTAAAACGATATTGTTTATCTTCAACAAACTTTTAAAAAAAAACTACATCAACATGCGTTTTGAGTATGATATATAGGCCATTTAACAGAAAATAGACATTAATGTGAGCACAATTAATTTACAATAATAGCCGACAACGACCGATTTAGCGTTCAAATTACCGGGTACGTTTAAGTATATTTACCGTATCCGGGGTACATGTAAGTATACTTAAGACTACCCGGGGTACATGCAAGTAGTACCCGAGCCGACAATGACCAATCAAGCCTTAAATATTGAAAATACCAAACACAAACAGTATTTTGATGCCATATTTATTTTCATGATAATGATGGTATAATCACCATTCACTTTATTTTGAGAAACCCGCTTAATAAACGTGTGATTTTCAACATCTTCGAGAATAAGAACTGTTCGATCACAACTTGTAGATGTATTACAAGTTCAACATTAGCGGATGGGGTAAATAAGTCGTCATTTTTTGCCATCAATAAGTGCACGCCAACAAAGATTTTAATGAGTTAAACATAACTCATTTATAAAGCAACACAACGATTTAGGATAAACTTACAGTAATTATAACGTAAGCGTCTATTGAGAAAAGGTACAATGATTCATCCTTCAAATGTTTTGCTAAATCCAAGTCATATGTTGTCAAATGCTATGTAAACAAAGGGTAACTACTCTAACGTTTTTGGGTTAAATCTTACTTATTTGCTGTTTGAACATCCATTCAATTTTATAATTATAATTGTTGAAGTCAGGGGTTTCTTCACCCTATTTACATACCTGCGTGACGGGATCAATATGAGATCGTTGGCAAGCTCTTCACCGCCCCTACTTAGACGATATCTCAAAACAATTTTCTCATCTCTTGTGTTTTCGAGAACAATTTTCTCCCTAAAATGCCTTGGCATTGGTATTATTCGTCTCCTGTCATCGCCGATGAGAAAAACGACCGCCATTACGTTTATTAACGGGTGCCCTTACCCAGTCGTATATTTATGTACGAAATTTATGTAATTTTAATTTACGATTTACTTGATGAAACGCGAATTCCTTGAAACATCGTAATTTATGTAGATCGTAATTTACAACTAGTCGTAAATCGTTGATGAAACGGCTCCCTGGTTCGTAAAACAGCAGGATGTACACATAAATAAATTGATTGATATAAAAGAAGAATACTTAGATTCAGTGAAGGTTAAATAAAGTAATGTGTAAAATTTATAAATGCCTCTATGATCACACGAGGTCTGTACATTTAAACTGTAGTAGTGCTTTTAGTTCAAATATTACTCCTTGCGTAATCAAAATATATTGCCTCGGTGTCAGGGATTGCGTCCAGTTGGTATATCATATCCGACCAATCTCTTTATATACCCGATGTCTGGCAGGTGTAAATCTAGCCATTTGTCCCTGTTGATTGTTTATCCGGATAAAGAGAACAGAATTCAAATACCTTGACGGATTTTATCCAAAACCTAACCAATTTATATTGTTTTAATACAATTGCTTAGCAAAAAAGATATTCCTTAAAATACATTTGGTTACTGAAGATTTAATGTCTTGGCAGTTCTCAAACCGTTTATTTGTTTCATATGTGTTTTCGAAAATTAATGTTGGGCTTTCGTCAGGACCATGGTGTTGTGCCTGCAATTTTACAGTTGTATCCCTTTTTACCAGTTATTAACATGTATAGTATATACAGGGTATTTTTGTTGATAGCTCTAGCGATTCACAACACCATGGCAACTTGGGATGCAACTTTTTTCTGTGCATACCTACTTTAAATGTGTCTGAATTTAACTTGGCAAATGTGATTTACTTTGTCACATAGTACAAAAGTAGATTGCTAAGGATTATATTTATTCGTGTTTATTTTTTTATCAAGTTCAATATCGTGTCTACGTCAATGAATGCACACATGGGCATCATATGTCAACGTCAACGTCAAACTAGACTAGCGGAATGCAGGAAGTTATTGTCTATTGCTGGTGTCACTAAATAATTATATCTTGGGTTCGCGCATACAGCCCGTCAATTGGTGTGTTTTTTTCATATTGAATGACGGGCGAGCGTACACTGACTAGGGACAGTAGTGATTCTGACAAAGAAGAGAACAGGTCATTTTGTTGTTGATGTCGGATGCCTCAGAAATGTTATTAGTTACTACAAATAAGACATACTGTGTGGACTTAAAATGTTATGATCATAACTTAATAAAGAATTAAGAACTATTCTACGAGTTATTGTGTTTGCATTATTTTTCGACACATGTATGTTTTGATGACCGTTAACTATAGATCGAACCAGAAGTAAACCAACTATTACAAGATCACCGGCCACGACAAAGGATATTACATGCCAGTTGTTCAGTTCAGTGATGGCAATTATTTATTATATAATTGTGTGGGGATGTTTTAATCATTTATACAGTTAAGAAGGGAAGTAAAAGACGTCATGACAACAAATTTGTAATATTCTTTTTGAAGAATTAGTTTTATGAGAATATATAATTATGTGCGGACAATTCTTTCAGTATACAAATATATAAAATTGTACATTGTTGGTATTTTTGTTAATTTCAAAAGTACGTGGAAATAAGAACATTCCAGAATTTTATAGATTTTCATACATTATAATAATAACGAAAGTATGAACGTAAAAGGGAATATTTAAACTAGTTTAATTTATTATCATATTAAAGAAAACAAGGGAAGTTTATTATTATTAATATAAAGAAAGAAGAATAAGTACATAAGAATATTTGAAATTAGTGAAGATAGTTTTACAAATGAAATAATACAGAAAATAGGAAATTACAATTAAGTAATAATTTGCGAATAATTTGAAATTATAACTATAAAATAACGTTGAAATGTAGACGTGGATAGGACAGTAATTACTAGCGTATATATGGGACAGACAAAAACAGTAATGTATATATGTTTGTATGTTGCGTATTTGTATAAGATGTCGGTACATTTGTATATTTATTGAAGGTCTTCTAGCGCAGTTTAAATATAACGGCATTACGTTTCTGTTATAAATGTACCTTATAGTAATGGATGCACGAGTCTGTGAGTAATCGCCTCCCGTTTGTTAAGCTTAACAGAAAGAGACCTCTCATTCGCTTGTACGCATGGTGGAAGAATGCTATTGCATTAGATTTATAAGAATAGTGTGTTAAGAGAACAAGACCTTCACTTGTGATATGCCGATAGGATGGCATACACGTTATGATATGATTTAATTAATGTATAAAAAATGTCATCTGTCCCTTTATAGTAATAGTACCTGGTTATAATAAGTTTAGTCAATACACATAAATTAGTGCGAAAAAATACCTTATAGTCGAAATAGCAAATATAAGATGCCTAAGGCTGTACACATTAAGTCTAGGAACGTAAAACACAATTGTAAGCCGATCGAAAAATTAACCTCTCAGGTTGCATAGAGCAGACCCATGATAGTTTTATTCATAAATACACATACATTAATGACCTGTCAGACGTCAAACTGTCATATACTTGTTTGAAGTATATTTTGAAGTATTGACTGATATTTTTTAGATGTTACGGATATTTTTATATGGGGTCCTAGTAGGTTGTCATGACGTTATTTAAAATAACTGATATTTGTAAGTGTTTGCCAACACTATGAATAACTGGTCTTTAAACGACTCTTCGATGCGGTGTTTAAACACATTTCAATCATGGATCGACGTTTCAGTACCAGAATTTCCACAACGAATTGAAGACCATACTACGTTTTGCTCTTAAAGTATAATGCATAACCTTTATTGTTGAATATCAAATACACGTCTGAGAATGAAAAACTTACAATCCACACTATGTTTAGGATTCGTTCGAAGCTCTTAAACAAAAATTACCGTTAAATAACCGTAGGAATAGTTGTAGCGGAATTCCAGATATAAAAATGGTATGTTCGTCACATAAATTACGTTTCACGAAGTACCTCATATAATTGGATGAAAATAAAAGTACGGAAAAGTGGTTTATTGTAGTGCAGGAAAAAAGTAGGGTGATATGCAATATGAACAATAACGTACGACTGAGCTAGGTCGGACGTCTGGAATAAGAGCTTTATAATGGCAGACAGACGAAAGGCTTTCAGGCCGTTATATCGGTAGCGGACCGGTTGTATATGTTTTGCCCAGCTCTGTCGTATTTTAGTGTCTTATTATCGATTATTGTTAAACATGTTTCATGCGTCGTCGCTAAATTGAGAATTAACACAAACAGTATTTCATAATTGCATGAATCGTATGAATCTTTTTTTTAAACAAAGTGCTCTAATTTATCATGCTTGATAGTGCTAGTTAAATCAAGTCTCTTAAAATCAAACGAACTTTCCGACATGAAGTGTAATTATGAAACTAAGTTAAAACGCTTACATGTTAATATGACATAATTGTTGAGCGCTGTTAAAAAAAAAACTTAACTAAATGCGGAAACCAACTATTTAAACGACATTTACAATACCTCTATACGTTAATGAATTATGTAAATGTTTGTTATTTGTTTTATCATTTTTAATATAAAATGCTTGGTGTAATGTTTAAAAGCGCACAGATCCATTCGAACCTTCTCGCTTAAAGCAACTGAGCAGGCATCCCGCAAAAGTTAACGCCTTTTACGGACATAGGCGCAACGTCTAAAGTCCGTTTAACGCTCACTACAATCCGAAAATCCCGATTTCTCTGTATCGATTCATATATATTTTTTGTTACGCATGAAGTTTTCAAGTTTTATTAACAAAAACATCCAGAAGGCCAAAAGCCCATATTTTCAAAATAAGCGTAGTGTTTACAATTAGTATTGGTTAGACACAGTAATAATACGTTTCCACAATACAAACATATATTATTTAATATATTATAAATATAAACTCTTTTGAATTGCGTTAATAAATAAAAACAGCTGATACAGATTATAATCTGTTATTGTAGAACAGGAACTTAAATACATTGTATGATCTTTGAAAACTATTTGCAAACAGAACACCATATTTTACAGTTGTAACCGCATTGTGGTGGTACACAAATTTGCATAGTTAAGTACAAGCACAAAGAAGATTTTAACTGGTGTTAAAAACATTGTTTGTGCAAATATTAGAATATAAACACTTATTTTTCTAGATTAATCGGAAGCTATCCAGTATCTAAGCCCGATGATTAATCAAGTCCAGTTGATTATTTGTCCATCACCATTTTAGTGTTTGTCATGGGCATTTAAACTCGTTGAACACCACCTGTGACGAAGGTACTTTTATAAGTAGAATAACGTTTAAATATACGGACAGCAACCACTTGCCAAAAACATAACAACACATTGAAACTGATGTTTTAAACTGCTTAACGACATATGGAAGAGCTTTAACCGGTTCCATGGTTACCGATAAGAAGCATGTAGTAAGATGCAAACATCAACACCAGTACAATATTATATCATTTATTAAAGAGAAAAAGAAATAAGAAACAAACTAGCGGAAACAGTAATTCATAGAAAAGATCTTGCATATTTTTAAACACGAACTATAATTAGAAGTATTACACAAAACAGAACTATACGAAACATATGAAACATGATAATTTACAAAACGCAACTATACACATTAAAAGATACCAAAGCGACATTTGAATTTATATGCTGGAAAAGGCATTTTGGTTGCTTCTGCTGATTTATAAAGTATTGGTTACTTTGTGGATCGTGTATGCAATAAATAGGTTTAACACTCGAAATGCGTTGTCAGTTATAAGAAATGCGTTGTCAGTTATAAAATACAACAACCTTTGGTATCAATTCAAATATCGAACCGTATGAACTATATTTTAATATTGTAAGTGTATTATATAATATTATATAAACTCTGTTAGTATTTCAATATAAATTAAATTAAATTATTGTGTTCATATTATTCAAAGACAAAAAAGTAAACGAATACAAAACAAATATTAAACACAGACATAAAAATATACAACACCTATAACAATTATGAAACCCCCTTTCACATTCAAAACAATTGATAACATACCAGCGATCAGTAGTAAAACGTATTAACAATAATGGTGTCAGATTCTACATATGGTAAACGAACAGAACTGTGCTTATATACACTTTACATATGATTCTGTGGAATCGAAATTCACATGAAGTTTATAAATGCTTATTTATAAGTGTTTTTCTCCTGGCCTTATTTTCGTACTGGTTATCACCACCCTGCAGTACCTGGATTCTCGTCCGGAACCATTCTCGGAATCTGAAACAACATGCAACTTAAGGTACTCGACATGAAACAATGTTCTAGCATTCTTTGTAAAATACTTCCACAGAATATAGATAGTTAACCAAATTATAATCACTTAAAAAACAAATATATGAGCCACGCTCTGAGAAAAGGGGGTTAAATGCATGTGCGTAAAGTGTCGTCCCAGATTAATATGGACAGTCCGCACTGGCTAATCAGCGACGACACTGTCCGCCTAAGCTTTATTTGTGCTAATAAGAGACTTTCTTTAAACGAAAAATATCATCAAGCGGAAAGTGTCGTCCCGGAGTCGCCTGTGCGGACTGACAGGCTAATCCGAGACGACGCTTTACGCACATGCATTAAACCCCTTTTTCACAGAGCACGGCCTATATGTCGTCAATTTTTTTCAACTTAAACCTTAACGGCATCCTGCCTGAATGACAGAGCCATGGATCGCCATGTTCTATACCTTGAGGCCCCTGGTGCATCTGAAAATTTAAAATAAGTCGAAGTATATATACTGATAATATCTAAATAAACAGTTTGTTTGATAAAGTGCTTGAACCGCAAAACAAACCTAATAATTCATTTGTTCATACAAACATCGTATACTTATAAAGCACTATTTTTTGAAAAATAATGTTTCACATTTATGCTGAGACAATAGACCGAACAATATATTTTCAATGTCTCACAATTACCAATAAAATGCACGGCCATTAGTCAATTTGAAATATCCTGAAGTGTTTTACGATATCCAGTATACAAGGCCTATTTTATTTAACATATTTTCACATTCAAAAGTTGTAAATATTCAATTGTAAAAATAAGTAGGTAAAAACGTGTACCACTACACAAAATAAGGAACAAACACACTTACTTCCATGGCAAACTTCTTTGATTGGCGATCTCAAAAATACCTGCACACCTTGTCCATCAAATCTAAATGTTGAGCAAATAGTTATTTTGCGTTTCGCATCATAATGAACTTTATCATTTCTACAGCAGTTATTAAACAGTTGATTAGTGCTTTCTACTTAACGTTTTATTTAACCGGTAAACGATTGTATTTTGAAAGCAGCGTAAATAACAACAATCGATTAGTTTTGTTTGTTCAAACGTTCACACTATTTAAAGCTTTGCTCACTTTAACAAAATCGCAGATCGTTTTGTGGTAGGGATGGCAACAAATATTTAAACTTTCGAATATTGAAATAATTCTATTTACTTTTGCGGAACGAAAACAATGTTTAAATTTTGTTATTATGAATAAGCGTAATAAGAACAGAAAATGCATATTTAGTGTCTAATAACCGACACTCCATGCTGCGTTTTGATATCAAGTACTCATAAAACGTGTCGAACTCGAACTTTACTATTACACTATTGTTGTTTTGACAGGATGCTGATTAAAACCTAATTATTAACACGTACATACTGCTAAATTCGATCGTGTTCATTACACATGCTTGTCGGCGCCTATCTTTAATCATGTTCAAAGCGCTAAGCTTCGAAAAATATACTCATACTCTTGCGTACCTTTTATACCTTTGTCTAGTGATACAAAGTCGTTTTGACTGAACTTACATTTTTTGCCAACCCACTTGGATAATGTGCGGAGCGACGGTCATATACGAAATCAGTCGATTTAAGATTACAGTTCATTACACTTAAAATGTCATGACACATATGTACTGTTACACACTATACCGATTTAGGTTATCCAGCCTTGTGTTATGCTTTTTGGCGTTCCTCGTTTTTCTTTTGATCACAATACATATCACTGTACAAATGCCTACGGCCAGAATCAGACCTCCAGCCACAGAAACACCTATGATCAGTTGTACATTGTCTGAAATATAATCATTAATACATTTAAAGTATGATGCATTGCTCGTCATAGCAACACAAACGAAAAGCTTGGCATTGTCTTGCAGTCACCTTACAACCAATATGGTTTGTCAAAGAAACACTAACGATCAGCTTGACGTTGTCTAAAATATAAGCTTTAACACAGTAGTGGTATCACACATTGCTCGTCACAGAAGCAGCAATTATCCACTTTATATTGTCGAACAAACAGAAAAACTCAGTATTATAGTACAGCAAACATCAACATCGATACTGTCTGTAAGATAGACAACAACATCAGTACAGTATGATATACTCCTCGTCACAAAAACAACAACGATCAGCTTGACATTGTCTGAAGCCTTATCAGTAACATAATTATAATATAATATATTGTTTGTCCCAGAAACACCAACGACAAGCTTGGAATTGTCTGACAGATTGCGAACAACATAGTTATAATATGATGTATTGTTAGTCAGAGAAACCGCAGTGATCAGCTTGACTTTGTCCGAAAGATAAAATTCCAAACATAGTTATAGTATAATATACTGCTCGTGACCGAAAAACAAAGGTCAGCGAAACATTGTATGAAAGACAGAATAAATAAGTTTTTTAGGATAATACACTATCTTCCCCAGTTACACAAACGATCAGCTTGATTGTCCGAAAGACTACAAATTACGGTAATAATGGCATTATATATTATACCCTTCATGTTTACTAATAAAACAAACATTTATAACTTGACGTTATACCGAAATAGATAATTGCTATTAAAAGTTTGAGAACGAATTATTTACAACCACATTCAGATGCTTATTAGGAACTTAATGTAGTTACTATTCTACATACTCTCTTGTAATGACTGGATGGCTTCCATTGTGCACTAATGTACACATCTGTTAACACTAATTTAAATACAATCAGTTCTTAAGTTGACATTGTTACAAGGCAAATGCTATAAATGTCTCATACTTAACATGCAATTGTTAGGTAAAATAATAAAACACATTATATTAAATCCGCGTTATGAAAATACTTAAATAAATCAAGCTTTAATAACGTAGCAATATGGTTATCAGTATTTTTCAATTAAAATTCTCTTCAGAAATATCATACATTAATTTTGTTTCGTTACACCCAGAATCTATTGTCTTTGTTAATGTTTTTCACTGATACAATTGTAATACCTAATGCCAGTGTTCTTATTTTTATATTATTTATTGCAAAATATTGGATGATATAATAGATTGGAATAACACTTTAAGTTATACATACCTGTAGGCACAGGGTTCACTACGCACAAGGGCACACCACTTCTGACGTTACACAGCGTCCCGTATTCACATGGACCTCCTCTAATTTCCACGAACAAACCACATAGCGTGGAGTTAGCAAGTTGTTCTGCTCAGGGGAAATAAATTCATTGTGATCATTAGTCCAGTCGCCACTGGTCAAGTAGCCGGGATCAGTTTTTGAAATAAGATTATGATGACTGTAGAAAAGCTTGCTTAGTGTATAAGTACTGACAAACAATGTGTAACACGTTATAGCCATATACTGTGTCATTCAGCTTGCCTCTTAAAATGAATGACAGCTTGCCTCTTAAAACGAATGAAATATTTGAAACAAAATATCATTGACGATCTTGACCGATTTATTAGGCAGCAGCTGATGTTGGTGAACCCGAATATATACCCACCTGAGATTGCTTCTACAGGTTTTCCGTCATACGTGATGTTTGTTCCTTTCCCAAGATCGTCCAGTGCATTGGCAACATTTGTAACCGCATCGGCACTGTTGTTGTAGAAAAGTGTAAAGTCTATTACTAAGCTTCCGTTCCTGCAAAAACGATAACAAGGAGAATACTATATTTAAAAACATAATATGCCAGTATAATTTAATATAAGTAAATCTCAAGCAATGCATTCAACGATATAAAAAGTACACATACATGAAACGATTGCATATAAAACAGCATACCGTAGATCTTTAATGACAATTTGGAAATTTGTAATGAACCGCAACAGGTAGGTCCGTAGCTGCAATTAAATGTGCGTAGTACAAAATGCCCATACATTTAATTTATAATTTATAAACAAACATCGTTTCTCTTAAAACAAATAGACACTTATTAAAATCAAACAGCTATTAACATGTAACCAGCATTGTGTTATTTTAATGATGTCTTCAGTTTTTAAATACAAAACGTTATGGTCCTAAAAGGCTATTACGTTAAGTCAAAAGAACTTACATATATGTTTAACCAGTATGGCTAAATAACACGCTGTTTATATACGCTTGTAAAAAAATCATACGTCGTCATTTTATGCCCTATTATATTAACACGTGTTTTATCTTGGTAACCGAAATCATTATCAAACACTATACTAAAATATAAACGAAATTCCTTTTTAAATATTGCGTATTTCACGATATGTAATCGTAACTTAATAAATGAAAAGCACATGCCGTCAGCACATACCGATACTTTAACTTTTTCGGCAACAACTGCAAAATCCCTGTCTGATGTAAGATTAATACTCCGAGCGTCAATTTTCAGTTTTATCTGCAGGTCTATTTTCTTTTCTGCAACTATCAAATTGTAATACGCGTAATCATCTGAACGGATCCCTCACAAATCATTACATTATTGTTAAGATAAACTCAGTTATATCGGCTAGTTTTGCACACTGTCTTGAACGTTCACATTTCGTACAAATTGCAAAGTCCCTGTTAATGTTGTAATAATATATATTTAAACTTAATAATAATACATAAGAGTTATACCTGTCGTACCATTCGAACAAGTGTTAGTAACATCGCCTTTTACAAAGCCTTTCCTGCAGAAGCAAGCGAAAGAACCATCAGTGTTGATGCATAAGGCGTTTTGATCCTTACATGCATCCTCTTGGCACTCATCTACGTCGATTTGGCAAGTATTCCCCGTCCAGTTTCCAGTGCACTTGCATGTTCCATTGACAGTGTCACATGATTGGGTGTGGGAAAGTGTGTTCTCCTTAACACATGCGCACTTAGTGAAACATTTTCTTCCGTAAGTGTTGTTTGAACACTCTGAAAACATGTCAATTTCAGATAGTCTGGTTTAATCAATATTTATTAAGCTTTTTGTAGAATACATATAAGCAATTTAATACAATAGAAACATACATGCTACTTTGGACAAAATATGCTTAACATTAGGACTGAATTGAAATAATTGAGAAAAAAGCTCAAAGCTTATGCTATGTCTCTCTTCTGTCATTTGGAACTGCTGCTGATGTGTTAACATGTTCCTGCAATGTACACAGTGTCGAAAAAATAAATTATAGTGACGCATATTAGTATATATAAATACACAGTAAAGGAATGAAGGAATTATATAGTATTTATCAATTATAAATATTACGTTTATATACATAAGCAATATTAATGTGTAATAAGACAGAGATTAAAGTGGCAAAGTTTTCGCAACTTTAGAAAATTGCTATAAGAAAGCAACAGTTGCGAGGCGGGGTATCGTAAGCAGGATAAGGTGTTTTCATTTGATGGGGTAGTGTTAAAATATATGACCATCTAGGATGAAAGACATAACAGGTTGGAGTATCAGGTAATTTTCTTCGTATGATTCGTCTCTGACACCAAAGAGAAGAAGTTGCAAAGTTATTGGTTCCAAACTGTACAGATTGTCTTATAGGATTGCTCTTGTTTTCATTATAAATGGAACACATTTAGAAGAGTAGTAGTGCATGGTGATTTTTTGGTTGTCTTTGTTTAGTTTCGCTTTGAAGGTAGAGAGAGAAGGTACAAATCTAAATGGTTCCGGAAGGGGGTTCCATAGGTTTATAGTTGATGGTAAGAAGGATCGTGATCAAAGCTGTGATTTACATGGAATGCTGCGTACACTGTCAGAATTACGAAATGGATATGCTATTCATTCATCCACACTAGAGGGGATCAATGCAGACAATTACGAGGATTATAGGGAATTATACATCTTCAAGAAAAATGTTAGTTTATGTTAAGTTCTCCTATGTTTAATAGTTCAAAACACATTTCACTATATAAATTTTGCACTGATGCTAAACATGCCCTCCCCCCCCCTAAATATCCGTGCTGCTTCTTGCTGAATCTTTTTAAGTTCTAATCCATACTATCTAGTTATATTATCCCATACTTCATCAGCGTATTCATGAATTGGTCTTATAAATGTCGAATATACGGTTAGAAGGCTCTTTGTATCGAGGATGAACTTCTCGTTAGATTGATGCTCTGCCATGCTAAGAGCATGAGTTAGAGAAGTTCAGGCAAATATGCTTATTAGACGAAATCTCATTTATTTTGAAGTCGTTTAGGAACAGAGGGAGTGAATCGGGCGGTCGATTTTTCTGGATATTTGAACTCGGTTTTGGATGAATTTAACATAAATAACCACATTTTGGCCAATGAATAGATTTTTTCAAAATAAGCGTAGAGTTGAGTAGTTGCATCGGCCAGATTGTCGACGGTTGTATTAAGCGCTATGTCGTCTGCAAACAGGCGCACTGTGCAGTGAATATCTCGCACACTGTTATTTCTTTTATACACGAAAAAGGAGAGGCCCTATACGGACCCTTCAGGAACACCAGTATTGATGTAAATTGCAACGAACCGTCTTTTTGTATTACGATAATCTTGTCACAAAGATTACAGATTGCCCGAGATACCACTAAGTCGAAGCATGTGAATAAGTCCTGCGTGCCATACTCTATCATAAACCTTTAAATGTTACAAAATACGACTCTTATGTTAAGGGCTTTACAAAAATAGTGGTATACCGAGACTAATTTGTTGAAAGTTGAAATGGGATTGTAGAGTGAGTAGCCCTTAAATGATTAAAGATGAATTTGTGAAGAACTAGTTAAGGCCATGTACTTACATTTGTGAACGGAGGCCAATTAGTGAGTTTGTTTTTCGCTCGACGGTTATTAAACGGGTGAAATAAATTATATACGTGTTTGTCGTTCAATTCGTCGACAAAACATAACCGGATTATTTTAACTGGCTAAACAGCATCTTAAGACAATCTTGTTGAATGTTCAAGTTTTGTATTGGCTGGAAATGATATCACATTTAGACGTCGGTTAATCTGCTCCGTTTAAAATTGGGTCACCGCTTTAGAACAGCTAATAAATCGGGTTTACAAAGATCTTTTTAATAACCGTGCGTGAAAATGTTGGTTGGGATTCTGCAATTTCTGGATTTGATTATTAACACAAGCACACACAATATGTAAAAACAAAACCAACAAATCATATGTTCAAAACTAACTGACAGAGGTTTTGGGATGTTTGACAAATAAATTAAGCTAAAATCGTTACCTGTACAGCTATCGCCTTTGCTGCTCGTTTTGAAACCCGGGTCACAATCACACTTGTAACTACCAATAGTATTGACGCATGTCGAGTTTGCAGGACATTTGAAGCCATTAGCTGACACACACTCGTCGACATCTGTTTTACATTCGAGGCCAGTCCATCCAGCGGCACACGTACAGCTCCCGTTCACTGTGTCGCACACGGATGTATGATTCATATCACACAAACAGGTACTGGTACAACCTTTGCCGAAACGACCTTGAAGACAAGCTAGAAAAGGAAATATCATTTATCATGCACAATGTCTCATTTAAAATAATAAAAAATAAAAAAATATGTTTAAAATAGCTATAATAGCATATTTTCTTCAAAAGGATATGTAGAGATGTTTTTGTTATTCTTTAAAACACAAAATTAATTGGTCTACACTAATGGCGTCATTAGGTACAAGAATTGTCCTTTCTTATAAATCTGTCGTTGTCGAATCATGTCGAATAGATCACGGTCTGAATTTACCAGCTAATTATTTGACTTAAGCTTATAAGTACAGCACATGTTTTTAAACTGTAATGTTTATATAGTAGAATAAAGTAAACAATGACTTGAACTTAAACTCCTTGGACTACACAATTGTTCATTGAAAACAGATAATTAATTACATAAGTAATTTGTGACGCCTGTATATATTCAGTCGCCGAATATGTTTTCTTCATTCTATTTATTATTTTTGTCTTAAATCTAAGAATTAGTTGGTGAAAACATGATCTTGAGGTGCATGTTGAGTATGTAAAGTTTCAAACGTAGTTGAATTTGTTGTTTTGATTTATGTTCCCTTTTAGGATCGTTTCGCTGACGAACCCTTTTTAAAGAATATGCGTCATATCGGCAAAGGTCTTGCCATCTTATCTGGTTTTACAAATATCGTTGCTTTATAACTTAGCAATAAACGTCACCTCTACAGCTATCACCGTTGCTGCTCGGTTTGAAACCCGGGTCACAATCGCAATCGTAACTACCCCGTGAATTGACACATGTCGAGTTTGCAGGACATTCGAAGTCATTTGCTGACGCACACTCGTTGGCATCTATATTACATTCGGAGCCAATCCATCCTGCGTCACACGTACAGCTCCCGTTCACTGTGTTGCACACGGATGTATGAGTCATATCACACAAACAGGTACTGGTACAACCTTTGCCGAAACGACCTTGAGGACATGCTTAAAAAGAAATACCATTTACTATACAGTGTCTTATTTAAATAAATAAACCTATAATTAACATAATTTTACGAGCACATTGTCATAAACGGATATATTATAGACATTTGGTTATTTGTTAAAACACATAATTTAATGGTCTACAACGCAAATAAAGTACGCGACACGCCCATTCTGTTCAATACCTCGTGGTCGACTGATAGATCAGGGCCCATATGCATCAAATAATCCTTAGACTCAAGTATTAAAGTACAAAACAATTTTTTTTTAAATGCAATGATTTTTATAGTAGAATACATGTTTAACAACTATTTCTAACTTAACAATTCTTTATATGAAAGATTTCAAGTATGACAGTTATAAAACACAATGAATGGTTTTCTTCATTTAGAATATAATCTTTTATCAAACGGCTAAAAATGTGTTGCTATAAATGGGTTAGTGAATATGGGCTTTGGAAGTTATTGATTTTGTTCATTGATGACGTTTAATTATCTTTCCGCTGACAAACTTTTTTTTTAACAAATATCGACAAAAGTTTGGACTATCTTATTGGGTTTTAAGTATTACAAATATATCCTTGCTTTAAACTTTACCATAAATAAAACGGCATTTCCATTCTGTTTAACGTTCTGTGTTATTTTATCGATCATTATTATCTTTTCACCTACCTTTACACAGACCTAAGCTGTTCTTGAGATAGCCAGCGTCACATTCGCATGTAAAACTGCCTGACAGGTTTATACACTTGGAATTAGTGGGACACACGTTTGAAGTGGACGTACATTCGTTGACGTCATCGTAGCAAAGTCCACCATGCCAGCCTTTCAAACACGTACAATTTCCGTTTGTTGGATTGCAAGTCTCAGTATTGGTCACATTGCATTTACATTCTCTGGAACACATCTCACCGTATGTCCAGTTCCTACACTCTGGAAAAGAAATATTGTCACGTTTTATTTAGAAAATCGTTTACAATATAATGCAATATTGTGATGAATGCCTCGGTCACACTGTCACGAATCAGAGCTACGAACGAGCTACGAATACTTTTCGGCACAGTTCGTAGCTATTCTTACTGGACCGTGGCTCTCCGTACTTGATCCGTAATCAGTCGTAGTAGTTTTTGGATGTCCGTAGCATCTCTTGACAAATTTTAAACATGTTCAAAACATTGCTACGAATTAATCGACGCTAGCGTATCCGTAGCAGTCCGTACTAAACCGTACTGATCCGTACTAAATCGTTACGACACCGTAGTCGTACCTTTTCGTAGGCCCATAGATTTTCTACGGATTGATACGAAGAACTACGGAGCGGTACGGTTACGCCACGTATCAGCTACGATTATTCTACGAATATACTAAGGTAAGCCACGGTTCTAGTACGTTGTACTACGGATAGGCAAGAATTTGCACGATCTTGTACGATGTACTACATTTCAGCACGAAACGGTACGGACATATACGGTCCACAACAATAAATTGCTACTGAAAAACATCATTGAAATTAAAGCAACCGTACTTGCATTTGTTAAGTTCACAATCATGAACCGCAAGCAAAATGCTTTTGCGATAAATTTGTTACACTTGGATATTGAAATGGCACAAAATGCAAAGGCCGTAGTCGAGCTGCTTGACGATATGCACAGAGGTTATAATGATTCAATATCGTATAACTAGTATAGCTTTGTGCTAAAAATTACATCTTTTGAAAATATTAGAATTTGAACTTACTAGTAATATATTTTGTTTTATTTGCAGGTAAGTGTCTGTCCCATTTGCCTTCTGAATCTTTCTCTTACTTTTACGCGATTTAATACTTGTTAAATTAATAGCCGACATAATAAAATACAAAATTAATCATACTTTCCTAAGCATGATCTATATTTGAACATCAATAATTACATACTTTACCAGGTCAGAGAAGTAGAAGGAGGTGGTGGATAAGAGACTGGCTTTTAAGACGACCCGCTCTCGGCCAATACGAGACTTTGATGGCCGAACTGATTGCTGAAGATCCGGCGGCTTTTAGAAACTTCACCAGAATCGGCCTGATTTTTCCATGAGCTATTACAGGTCGTTGTTCTCAGAATCACGAAGAACCACACCTGGTTCAAACAGTCCATCAATCCAGATTTGAAGTTGGCAATTACCTCAAGGTTCTTGGCCACCGGGGACAGTTACCGTACATTGATGTATGGGTTTCGTGATGTACACAATACGATATGTAGTATTGTACGGGACGTTTCAGTTCAGAGAAGAAAAAGGAGGTGGTGGATAAGAGACTGGCTTTTAAGACAACCCGCTCTCGGCCAATACGAGACTTTGATGGCCGAACTGATGGCTGAAGATCCGGCGGCTTTTAGAAACTTCAACAGAATCGGGCCTGATATGTTCCATGAGCTATTACAGGTCGTTGGTCCCAGGATCACGAAGAACCACTCCTGGTTCAAACAGTTCATCAATCCAGATTTGAAGTTGGCAATAACTTTAAGGTTCTTGGCCACCGGGTACAGTTATCGAACATTGATGTATGGGTTTCGTGATGCACACAATACGATATGTAGTCTTGTACGAGACGTTTGTGATGCCACAGTTTCAGCATATGCTGGAGATGTTATCCAGACTCCTACTGAGCCTGAGGATTGGAAGGCCATAGCCGATCAGTTCGCGGCTAAATGGCAATTTCCACACGCCATTGGATCTCTAGATGGAAAGCATGTAGCCATACGATGTCCCAAGAACGGTGGCTCATTATACTATAGCTATAAAGGTTACCATTCTGTTGTGCTGATGGCCCTGGTGGACGCCGATTACCAATTCATATGGGTAAATATTGGATCGCAAGTGGGTTGATTGGCATGTCGGAAGCAACACCTCTTCCAGGTGACGACAGTCCAATACATACTATATCATCGCAGATGATGCATTTGCCATGAGGACATGGCTCATGAAGCCATTCTCACGACGAGGCCTTGAGAAGGACGAGCGATTTTTTAACTATCTCCTGTCTGCCGCTTGCATGTTCTCTTTTTTTGGAGGCATTTTGTGTATGACAATACAAAAGGCTGTGAGCGCAATGTTCAATCCTAGTTCGTTCCTATCTGTCCGTACCAGTCCGTCGCAATTCCCACTGCTTCAAAGCGGACCGTTCTTGTTCGTACTGACCCGTACTAGACCGTAGCGGATCCGTGGTTAGATTGTACAGACTCGCGTAGCATCGTACTAACTCGCACCACTCCGTAACGGATTCGTAGTTTAATCGTATCGATTCGTGACGCTCCGTACTAAATCGCATCGATCAGTAGCAGTCCGTAACTTTCCTTGTTCGTTTTTCAATATTTTGATGGTAGATTCGTCGAAATATGTACTCACATCGTTGTGCTCCATACTCAAATCCTAGCGGCCTACGAATTTTGATAATTTCGTAGTCATTCGTAGCCGATTGAATCGTAGCTCATTCGTAGCTCTGATTCGTGACAGTGTGACCGAGGCATAACCGTTGAAAAAAAACGGCATACCATTCGACAATGTATTGTGAAAATATTTTTACAATAACTAGTATCGTATATGAAATAAATAAATAATACCAATTAATTATAATATTTACACAACTACATAATGAATACATTTTGTTTTATATATGCTTTATATTAATGATTTGAGACGCAGACAAATACAAAATTATAGTTACTTGTACACGAGGCATTATCGTTTTCCAGCAAAAAGCCAACTTGACACTCGCATTTGTATCCCCCAATTGTATTTTGACAGTTTTGGTCACATGTTTCCATACCATTTTTACACTCGTCGATGTCTGGAAAAAAAGCTTACAAACATAGATATTTATTGTAATAATTTTATGGAAGCTTTTAGAAAGCAAGGAAACATATTTCAATATTATGTTCGCATCGAAGTTTTTTATACAATATTAAGAATAAACATGAGAAAAAACAGTAACCTAACGCTCAAGAAATAAGCGCATATGGTATACAATAGTTTACATAAAAGTATTATCGAGATGCCGATCATTTGAAACAATAAATGAGAAAAAACTGTTTATATGATGTTTAAGATAACTTTATAACATTTTTTCAGGTATTTTTCTTTCATTAAGCATCTAATACGAATGAGGTATATTCATGTATGTCTTTTAATATACGATAAGTGTTACCTGTACAATTAGTCCCGTTGTATCCATTAGGACAAACACATATAACCTCGCCGTTGAAAACAGAACAATTAGCATTACGAGAGCAGTGAGCAGCTTGATTTAACGTACACTTTTTCTCAGCTAACAAACAGAGAAAAACAATAATTTGAATTTGAAATTCACTTGTTGTATAGCTTGACGAAATCTGTTCACATAACACAAATAGTCTGTGTCTAAATGATATCATGTTCGAACGTCTAGCAAACCACATTTTATCAGTTCCATATTTTGAAAATAACATCACTTAATATCACGCTCACCAATGCAAGACTTTCGGTCGGTAAGATCAAGAATGAATCCCGATTCGCAAGAGCATCTGTAGCTACCAATAGTGTTGACACATTTTTGTTGACATTCGTGATCGCCAAGGCACTCGTTAATATCTAAGATACATATTAGTTCTATTTTAATAGTGTATGCATAAATAATCATATTAATGCAATACCATATATATTACAAAAATATTTTATTTGTGTTATGTGTTGATTTAACACGATTGTGCATGTACTTGTAAAACACATATCCTTTAAAAAAGACGTCTAATATTTATACGTAATGTATACAATATATAATCAGTAGAGATAGAAACTTTTCATTATCTCAAACCACATACCGTTACATTTTCCATTTCTGAAAACAAAACCTGCTCTGCATCTACAAAGATGACTTCCGGGTGTATTAATGCACTCTTGATCACACGTGTTCATGGAAGAAGTCTGGCATTCGTTCACATCTGAAATTATTGTTTTATAGCGTTT